>NC_046662.1:143645105-143652539 GCF_010883055.1 Belonocnema kinseyi
TTTTCTTGATTCTAAATTAAAATATTCATAGTTCTCTTATTCTAAGATTCTATTCCATTGACTTCTTTACACTTTTTAATTGTCTCATATTCACTTTATTCCACTTTTTCGTCCATCTCCTCTCTTACTATTGCTCCTCCTGATATAATCCTTCTGGCCTCCTTTTTAAATGTCCTTGTGAGGTCACATATTTCCCTCGAAACATTTCCTTTGAATGCCTCTTTCAGCTTTTCTTCTCCATTATCTCATTCCAACCACATTTTTCTCCATTCCCTCACGCTGTCTTCCAAGAATTCTTCGAGTTTTTCACAGGATATTATGTGCTCCAAAGTTTCATCTTTCTCTTCGCAAAGCCTAAACTTAATGTGTTTGTAGCCTGTATTTCCTATTTTCCCGACGTTGCCACATCGCATCCTAGCCCATTGCTCTCTGTCTTTTTCGGACATCTCCTTCTTCTCCCAGTATTTGTCTGCTCCAGGTCCTTGTTTCCAGTGATGGTATCCTTTATAGTATCTAGATTCCGTAGCCTTATTCCAGTCTTCCAACATAATTTTCTCTTTTCGCCGTAACACGCCCTTTAGAAGTCGATCATGAAGCTCTCCATCATTTTCTTCTTTTAGCTTTATCAGCCATTGTCCAATCTCCAACTCCATCTCTTCAAGCGCCACCTTCATCTTTTTTCCTCGCTCTGAGGAATTGTTATTTTCTAATCCCCTTACTTCTTCTAGCAGGCATGCCTTCGGCCATCTATCTTCTCCCATAACCATTATCTCCAGCAAATAGCTTCATGCCCTCCTTCTTACTTCTGCTTCCACTTTGGTTCTCTTTGATTCCAACCTCCATATATAAGCAGGTGTCCCACTATCCAATCCCATTATCATCTTCATATACCTTCCTTGAAGTTTCTCCCACTCGTTCGTGTTATGCCAGCGCCACACTTCCACGCCGTAAATGAATCCCGATTTAACCAAAGTATCTAACAAGTATGCTCTTCTCCTCAATCCTTTTATTCTGCTCCTTCTCATCACACCCCACCCACCATTTAGAGCTTTCCCTGCCGCATTTCTCACGTGCCTGCTGTACGTGCCTGTCGTAGAGAACCAGAAACCCAGGTACTTGTAAGTTCCGACAATTTCGAGTTCTTTCCCATTGAAGTTCCACGATTCTTCTTTTTTAAGCTTCCCTCCTTTTCTAAAGAGACCATTATTTTTTTTACCATATCATCGGCGAATTTTATTACGAAGATTTGCGTTTTCCCAATCACCGTTCCTCCTTCCTTTCTCTTGGTCAGAGTCACGTCCAGGTCCTCCAGAAAGATGTTGCAGAGTACTGGACTCAGTGGGCATCCTTGTCTTACTCCCGTTTTTGCCTTGAAGCTCTCTCAAATTCCCTGTTCAGCATTGACCGCGGTTTGAGTATCCCTATATATTTCCTTGATCATTCGTAACATTCTTCCAGTCACTCCTAAACGTTCTTACATTTCTATCATGATATCTTTGTCAATTGAATGGAAAGCTGTCTTGAAATCTACAAAGATTGCCATTAATCTTCCTTTCTCTCTCTTCAATCGATTTACTATCAGTGAATTCAAGACAAATACATGGTCACGTGTTCCCCTTTTCTTTCTAAATCCTGCTTGGCTTTCTTCGATATTTCCCTCCTTTTCTATCCACGTGTTCAATCTTTCGGCTAATATTGTAGCTAACAGCTTATACTCTACATCTAGGAGTGCAACTCCCCTGTAGTTCGTTGTTTTTTCTTCGTCCCCTTCTTTTTAAATTGGGTAGATCCATGCGATGTTCCAGTTGGTCCCCAGTTTCCCGTTCTTCCACAGTCCATTAAGGATATTTTCTAAGTCTACCATTGCTTCTGCTGGAAAATTCTTGTAGAATTCGGCGGTTATTCCGTCTTCCCCTGCCACCTTTTTGGTCTTTTTCTTATTCAGCGCCTGTCTCACTTCTTCTGCTCCAAAGTCCCGGTTCAAGAAATCGTCCTCCGCCACCTCCTCTACTTCCCAATTTCCTTGCTCTTTTTCCCTTTGCTTATGATTTTTTTCTTCTGTCTCCATCGAATCCTCTTCTGCATTCAGTAATTTTTTGAAGTGGTTTGCTCAGCTTTCTTTGTTTATTCTTCTTCCTCTCTTTTTCCTTCTAGGCCGGTAGACTCCTATTGCTTCCCAGAAATCACTTATCGTTTTGCTTTCCTCTACCCTTTTCCAGTTTTTTTCCTCCATTCTTTTGTACTTCTTTTTAGATAGCTTCCGAGTGCCCTTCTAGCTGTAACGTACACTCGTATTTTATTTTCCTTCTCTTCTTCCATTGCGCGTCTGTATTTTCTTAACTTCCTTCTTGTCTCCTTTTTCATTCTTGCGTATTCCTTGTCGCGATGTTTTCTCCCTGCTGGTTTTCTATTTGATTTTGTAATTCCTATTTTCTTTGCTGCCCTTTTAATAATTCTCCCAATCTCTTCCATTTTTTTCACAGGGTCTTCCTCTTGATTATTTTCCTTCCATTCTTTCCAGTTCTCCTGTAGCTTATTCTGGAATTCTTCTCCTTTTTCTTCTTTCCAAAGTAACTTCCAGTCCTCTTCTCCTTCCTGGGCCTGGTCTTCCCATCTTCCCTCTTAGTTCGGATCTTGCCGTTCCGAGTCGCGTACTGTGAACATCACTGGCATGTGATTAGACTCTACTCTGTCTAACACTTTGAGGACTTCCACTGGGTTCCTTCTTCCATTTTCCAGGGCGAGTACATAGTCTAGCACTGAGCTTCCTCCCACTCCGACATAAGTCAAGTTTCCTTTTTCATCCCCTGCGGTTCTTCCATTCATAACCGCCAGGCCGAACTCCTCACAGAACTCGAGCATCTTTTTTCCTTCTAAGTTCAGGATTTTGTCCTCAGATCTTATCTGCTCTTCTTCTGTTTCTGTGTCTGTTTTCCCTAGATCCTCTCCGATCCTTGCGTTCCAGTCCCCAGCTATCAGCATTCAATCATCCTCTTTGATTGCTGATTCCACGAGATTACTCATTTTTGCCCTGACTACACTTACTCCCACGTTATTGTAGATTGTTATAATCTTTCCTTTCTCTTTCCTTCCTGTCTTTTCCATAATTAATCCATATTCCCATTCTGATACCTTTATTCCTTGCAAATGTTTCCTTATGCCTACCAGTTGTCCTCCTTTGGATCTTTCTTTCTTTGCTTCTCTTGTCGCTGCTTTTCCGTACAATTTGTAGTTTGGGTCTAGGCTCGCAACTGCATCTTTTTCATGCTTTTCGTCTATACATGTTTCTTGTAGTACTATGATATCAAAGCCTGTAAGAAACTACCATACATTCCTTTGATGTTTGAAACCCGCGATGTTCCAAATTACTACCATCAACTATGAGTTTTAGGTAGCCTGCTTTCGCATCCTGTCCTCTGTCTCTTTTTTCTCTTGCCTGTATTTCCAGCCACTGCTTCACTTCTCTTTCTCGCTTGGTCAAATCATCGTCCACGAAGATGGAAGTACCTTTCAACTCAAGTTTTCTTCTGAGAGCTCTGAATTTCGTGTCCCACAATTTCAGCTCCACTCTTACATTTGTTTCTTCTATTCTTGCTTTCAACATATGTATTGCTTCAATTGCGTTCCTTTCTACTTCGAGTTTATCTTCTAGAAATCTCTTTATTTCTTCTTCTGGTTCCTCTCCTAGGAAGTTTGCTCCCCGAATAATTCAGTTGTTTTTCCTCCTTCTCTTCCTTGTCATTTCTCGTCGATATTTCTGCTCCTTCAGCTTTTCCGGTTTTTTTGCAGGTTTTCTTCTTCTTTCCCCCGAATTACTTGATGCTTCGTCTCTTGGATTTTTCGTTGTACTTTTTAAGTGAGAATTTCGATCCTCCTCGATGTTGTGTTGTATCTCTGGATTTTCGACAAGCTGCTCCCTTTAGCTGAGCCTTTGCTCCTCCGGTTCTCGCTGTTGTTTTTCTTCCTTCCTTGGCTGCTCCTGCCCATTTTCTTTAGTTTTCGTATTTTTTGGTCCGGTAACTGCGTTTGAGTTTTTCAATTTATTTTGCTGCCTGTGACCTTTCTTATCATTCAGCACTGACACAGAAGCAAGAACTCTTTCAAGTTTTACTATTTCTCGATCTTTCGCTTCCGCCTCTTCTTTCCATGCCCATACGCTGCTTTCTAACTACACTTTTTCCATTTCCCACTTTCTGGCGTCATACCTGATTCTTTGCCTTAGTAGTCCAATTTCTATCTTGAGGTTTTGGTTTTCCTCCTCTAACTTCGAACTTGATTTTTCAAGAATGTTCCTTATTTCTCTTATTTGCTGCAGGATTTCTCCGTTGGTTTCCTTTTCACAAACCCCTTCCTTTCTCGAGCTCTCATCCACTTCTATGTTTCTCAGTTCGAGGGCCTCCCTTATTTGTTGCATTTGTTCTTGGATCTCTGCTTCCTGTTCCGTCTTATCTTTTCGTCCTTCCTTTCTGGTTTCTTGACTCTCTTTTTTTTCTTGGTTTCTTTTTCTTCTGTATCCCGTCTTTTGGTCGTTCGTCCGCTTCTTCTTCTATCTCTTCTTCTTCGGGGTTTTTTCCGCTTCCATCGTTTCGCGCGATTTTGGATTCGTTGTTTTTCTCATTATTGTTCTCAACCTCCGGGAACACGTGTTTTATGGTGCTATCTCGCTCTGCATCCTTCCTTGTTTCCTGTAAATCCTCATTTTTCTCATCTTCTTTCTTCTGCCTTCTACTTACTGTCTTTTGAAAGCCTCATCTGCCATACAACTCCCAAAAATCTCTCCCCCACTTTTCACCACATACTCCTCCATTTTTTCCGCGCTTTTGGCATCTGCTATTTTTGATTTATTCATATTTCTGGGTCTCCTTCTCTTTTTTTTTCTCTTCGATTTGCACTTTCTTCAGCGATTCACCTTCTGCTTGTTTATCAGCTGCCAGATCTGTTTCTTCGAACTTCCGCTGCACTGCGCTAGTGTCGGCGGTCTCCATAATCTGCTGGCTCTCGTGACTCTGTTCCGCACTAATCACTGCACTGTCATCCATAACCTCTTCACTTTCCACTTGCGGTTTTTCACTTCCACTGTTATTAAATCTTTATCCCAACTCAGAATACCACTTTCCACGTTAAATCGCTTATCCAGCCACCGATTAAGCTGATGGCGTCGGTAAACGACTATACATTTTGAACAAAATGGATTCACAATTTATTTATGATTACTTATTTCGTACGGTTAGAAATGCTGTTTAACATAAAAAAAAATTAAAAATGTTTGTTTTAGCTTGCGCTGGCTTTACTATCTTGAACAATGAATGCAAAAAATCAAACAATAATTAAAAAAAGGTAAATACTTAAAAACAGTTATCCAATCTACACATTAGGATCGTCAAACAAAATTTTGCGTACGACCTTTTGCCCTAACTACTGATGAAAGAAAAATAAAAAATCGTTTCTGAAATGCACTTCAGAGAAAGCGAGAGAAGACACGGAAATGAACTTTAGGCATTGGCGATACTTATATGCATAACTGTTCCGTTAAACGCAGAATCGCAGCGTTCTCGGTTTAAAATTTCTACTCTCCAATTCTAAGAGCGCTGTCTGACAAATATAAATAATCCAGCATAAAACAATGCAACGAGCCAACAACGTCTCAATGGTTTACGTCAGACAGATCAATTAAGGAGTCACCTACTAGAGTGCTAATATGCATGTAGAGTCCCTGAGTGGAAAAGTTAAATGGCGTGACTGAATGGTCTCCAGAACAAATAATTAGGGTCGAATACTGCATTTTCTACCGTTATTAACTAAGAATTAAAAAACAATGAAAAAAAGTCTTTGATATTACTGTAAAGTGAATCAGGGACCAAAATATTCAAAATTTTGAAAAAATCTAATATGGTATCATCCAATGATTCCAGAATTTCTTGAAAGAAATTAGAATAGCGGCTACTGAAGATGAAAAATGATTTTATATACAGTTTTCAATTAAATATTTTAAAGCTTTGTTAGAAAAATAACTTTCACTTTGGTAATCATTTGATGGTCCTAAGCCTAAAATTCTGACAAAATAAAAGATGGCAGACTAAACACTTTGCAAGAATTCATCACTTTCGAAATTTTTCAACGAAATCTGTTTCAATTTTCCAAAAAGTTAAGTTTCTCATTTGTTTGTTGTAGGCTAATTACAGTTTTTCAATTTAGCGCGTGATAAATAATTAATTTCTTTCGAATAATACTGTGGCCGACCGAGATATGAGAGAAAGAGAGAGATTGATTTAGACCTGTCACAATCTTTCGCGATCGTACCCAATGGGAGCAAGATGAGTGGAAGGGTTGCGAAATAAGTCAAATGGGGGATACAAGAAATAAAATTAATTTAAATATCTTTATCTTGATATACTCCCGCATTTACCTGCACTCCCATATGAATATGCTTTAGTGCAACTCGACCGGAAAACCCTACTTGTGGATAAAACCGCTAGGAGAAACCAAACCATTTACATCACTAATAGTGATGAGTAGAACTCATCAGGGACAGGATTCAAAACAGATGTGTCCAAGACGGTCTATATTATGTAACTATTTTATCATAGGTTCACAAACTATTATACTCATCAGAGCCTTGATCCAAAACGAATCTGTCTAGGCCGTAATATATATTATTTTTGATCTGTAATTAATTCATCAGAACTTTTTTAACATCACCTGATCATAAATCTCAGCCGAACTAGCACTTAGTTCCTGTCTTAAAAGAGTAAAATGATTCGATGTAATTTAGTATGTAGGATATTCAACTCTCTCTTTTAGTGTGATAATAACGTATTAGAGTAGTTATATTACAAAAAAAACTGAGAAACTAAATTTCAAAATATTTTAGTTTAGTCTCGACCTCTTATATAATATTTAAAATGTCGTCACAGTCTTAAGATGGTTACCTGCCCACATGTCGAAGGCATTTTTGGTGAGAGTTGGATTTTTGTATTTTTGAAATAGTTTTTGCACGGGGTTGTCCCGGTATATATCATCAGTCACGCACGCATTTTTATAATGCAATCAAGTGATCTGATGAGAGCAGTATGCCCAGACATGTTGGACAAAGCCTGGTTTTACCCCATCATTGACGGACTGGGTTGCAGTCAAGTACACGATGGGGGAACCTACAGCATAAGGTGGGTTCAGAACCACCAGAACCTCGATAAAGGTACATTGAAAAATATCCAGAGGTACCGGCTCAGGTATCGAACTCCGGACCTCTGAGGTGAAGTCCGAGTGTCTAACCATTATTATGTGTTTTTATTAAACTTTTACTCGGGTAAACCTGTTGATACATCATAGCCGCGGACTAAGTCAAGTGACTGATGAGATTAGAATATTATAACTTAATTCAAATAATTTAATACGATGGTTGAAACCTCCTGCGATGATGTTGTAGGTATACAA
>NC_046662.1:143652639-143656097 GCF_010883055.1 Belonocnema kinseyi
TTGTATAGGTTGACTGCAAATTTCGGTTAAGCGGACAAGCAATGTCGATGATGTAGACTCTTCCACCTTTTTTTTCTCGCATCACGATGTCAGGTCGATTGGACCGGATGTAATGATCCGTTTGGATAGTAACATCCCAATATAAGATGTAATCTTCGCTTTCTAAAACGGACATTGGAATGTATCTATAGAAGGGCACCCATTCTTTTAAGAGTCTTAGGTTTAGGGCAAGTTGTTGATGTATAATGCCCGCTACATCATTATGTCTGTACGTATATTCTCTCTGAGCCATTACGCGACAGCCATCAATAATGTGCTCGACGGATTTGTTGGTATCTCCACATAATCGGCACCGGTCAACTACGTCTTGATGTAACACGTGTTTGCGATAATTCCTGGTGCTGACAACCTTGTCCTGTATTGCAATGACGAATCCTTCCGTCTCTGGATACAGAACACCCTTTCTTAGCCAAATATTAGATGCCTCACTATCCACTTCACTTTGATCTAACGTGTTGGGGTGCTCGCCATGGATGGCTTTCTGCCTTCATTGTATTTCTAATTCCTCTATGGTTTCTGCCCTGATATTCAAGGCCCCATCTGAGGACAAATTTAAGAGCGTGTATTTAAGATCCGGTTGACAGATGGTTCTGTAAAGCGCAACATTTCGTTTGCTTTTAAAATAGTCTCGTAACTGTATAACTTGTGACTCACACAGTTATTTGACATCTACAACGCCCCTACCCCCTAAATGTCGTGGTAGAACTACCCTTTCAATCGCTGAATTTCTGTGGTGCATTCGGTGCTTCGTCATTTCTACGCGAACAATTCTGTTTAACTTTTCAAGGTCAGTGTTAGATCATTTTATGAGCCCGAAGAAGTATGTGAAGACAGGGATGGCATATGTCTTGATCGCCCTGATTTTGTTTGCCTTAGACTTGCCTTAACTATCGTATGTTGAATACCCTTCGATTCAAGAATGCCCAGATATTTATATGATTCGCCTGCAGCCATTGCCTTGATGTCATTTTCGAACTCGTTCTCTAACTCTGCGGTCCCTAATTCCCCTCTGATTAAATGCACTTTTCTGCATTTACCATATCTAGTCCGAACTCCATGTGGATATCATTGGAAAACTGCTTTGTGACATCAATCACTTGCTGCAGTTTCTGGCCTGAACTAGCGTACAGCTTCAGGTCATCCATGTAAAGAAGATGGGTCACTTGATGACCATCCTCATTATCATGAATTCTGAACCCATGAGACATGCTGTTTAGTGTTTTGCTCAATGGATTCAATGCTAAACAGAACCATAGTGCACTGAAGCCAACTGAGCCACCGAGAGGTACATTAAGCTAGCACCTCCACAATCGAATTTTTTAATTTTTCATAGCTCAGAATTTATGGGCTTTTTTGTGCTTTTTTGGGCTGCAATAAAAATTTTTGGGCTCCTTTACTTTTTTCAAAAAATCAATTTTCTTGTGGAGGTGCCAGCTTACATTAACCCAGCACCTCCACTTCTTTAAATCACTAAATAATAAAACTTCAATTACACCAGAATTTTGGGCTTTTTTGGGCTCTTAAAATCCGCAAAAAAATTTTCCCCAAACCAATCCTTAACTTCCAAAATGAACCCCCTTTAAAAAATTGAAAATTTTAAGTTATTTATTAACGGGATATTTTTGGGCTCCTCGAAAATACATGCTACGATTTTTGGGCTTCAACCCTTAACGTCAAAAATCAACCCACGTTGATCCTACTTTGTCAAGAACTCAATTTTTCGATAATTTTTTTATGGAAATAGAGTCTCTGATTTTTGGGCTCCTCGAAAATAGCCGATACGATTTTTAACTTCAACCCTTAACATAAAAATTCAACCCCTCTCTTCCACGTAAATACAACTTTGTCTGCAAATAAATTTTTCTAGAATTTTTCAATGGAAATACAGTCTCTGATTTTTGGGCTCCTCGAAAATACACGCTACGATTTTTGGGCTGCAATCCTTAACGTCGAAAATCAACCCACGTTGATACTACTTTGTCAAAAAATCAATTTTGCTAGAATTTTTTAATGGAAATAGAGTCTCTGATTTTTGGGCTCCTCGAAAATACCCGAAACAATTTTAAGCTTCAACCCTTAACTTTAAAAATCAACCCCTCTTTACCACGTAAATACAACTTTGTCTGCAAATAAATTTTTCTAGAATTTTTCAATGGAAATACAGTCTCTGATTTTTGGGCTCCTCGAAAATACACGCTACGATTTTTGGGCTGCAACCCTTAACGTCGAGAATCAACCCACGTTGATACTACTTTGTCAAGAAATCAATTTTGCTAGAATTTTTTAATGGAAATAGAGTCTCTGATTTTTGGGCTCCTCGAAAATACCCGAAACGATTTTAAGCTTCAACCCTTAACTTTAAAAATCAACCCCTCTTTACCACGTAAATACAACTTTGTCTGCAAATTAAGTTTTGTGGAATTTTTTAATGAAAATGGGGTCTATGATTTTTGGGCTCCTCGAAAATACACGCTACGATTTTTGGGCTTTAACCCTTAACGCCAAACATCAACTCCTCTTTACCACGTAAATACAACTTTGTCTGCAAATAAATTTTTGTAGCATTTTTTAATGGAAATAGAGTCTCTGATTTTTGGGCTCCTCGAAAATACTCGATATGATTTTTGGGCTTCAACAAACAAAGTTGTATTCACGTGGTAGAGAGGGATTGATTTTTTACGTTAAGGGTTGAAGCCCAAAAATCATATCGGATATTTTCGAGGAGCCCAAAAATCAGAGACTCTATTACCATCGAAAAATTCTAGAAAAATTGATTTTTTGACAAAGTAGTATCAACGTGGGTTGATTTTTGACGTTAAGAGTTGAAGCCCAAAAATCATATCGGGTATTTTCGAGGAGTCCAAAAATCAAAGCCTCGATTTCTATTAAAAAATTCTACAAAAATTTATTTGCAGACAAAGTTGTATGTACGTGGTAGAGAGGGGTTGACTTTTGATGTTAACGGTTGAAGCCCAAAAATCGTATCGGGTATTTTCGAAGAGCCCAAAAATCAGAGACTTTAGTCAAGCTCTAAAATTTAATAAAATTTATTTTTTAACAATTTCATATCTGCGTGTTACAATGGGGTTAATTTTTTACTGTAAGGGTTGGAGCCCAAAAATCGAAGTGGGTAATTTCTGGGAGCCCAAAAATCAGAGACACTATTTCCATTAAAAAATGCTACAAAAATTTATTTGCAGACAAAGTTGTATTTACGTGGTAGAGAGGGGTTGATTTTTGATGTTAACAGTTGAAGCCCAAAAACCGTATCGGGTATTTTCGAGGAGCACAAAAATCAGAGACTCTATTGCCATTGAAAAATTATAGTAAAATTGATTTTTTGACAAAGTAGTATCTACGTGGGTTGATTTTTGACGTTAAGGGTGGAAGCCCAAAAA
>NC_046662.1:143656197-143686147 GCF_010883055.1 Belonocnema kinseyi
AAAAATTCTAGTAAAATTGATTTTTTGACAAAGTAGTATCTACGTGGGTTGATTTTTGACGTTAAGTGTTGAAGCCCAAACATCGTAGCATGTATTTTCGAGGAGCCCAAAAACCAGAGAATGTGTTTCCATTGAAAAATTAAGGAAAAATTTATTTACAGACAAAGTTGTATTTACGTAGTAGAGAGGGGTTGATTTTTGACGTTAAGGGTTGATGCCCAAAAATCGTATCGGGTATTTTCGAGGAGCCCAAAAATCAGAGACTTTATTCAAGCTCTAAAATTTAATAAAATTTATGTTTTGACAATTTCATATCTGCGTGTTACAATGGGGTTAATTTTTTACTGTAAGGGTTGGAGCCCAAAAATCGAAGTGGGTATTTTCTGGGAGCCCAAAAAAAGCCCAAAAATATCCCGTTAATGAATAACTGAAAATTTTCAATTTTTTGAAGGGGGTTGATTTTGGAAGTTAAGGGTTGGTTTGGGGAAAATTTTTTTGCGGATTTCAAGAGCCCAAAAAAGCCCAAAATTCTAGTGTAATTGAATTTTTATTATTTAGTGATTTAAAGAAGTGGAGGTGCTGGGTTAATGTAAGCTGGAACCTCCACAAGAAAATCGATTGTTTGAAAAAAGTAAAGTAGCCCAAAAATTTTTATTGCAGCCCAAAAAAGCCCAAAATTCTGATCTATGAAAAATTAAAAAATTTGATTGTGGAGGCGCTAGCTTAATGTACCTGCCACCGAGGCTCTGAACATTATTATTATTATTATTATTATTATTACTATTATTATTATTATTATTATTATTATTATTATTATTATTATTATACAATATTATATTAAAAACAAAAAATTAATGATTAGATAAAAAAATTTAAAAAAAAAACAATTTTTAAAATAAAAGAAGGGTTGTCTCATAAAAGAGGCCCTTAATTTTAAATCAATATTATAAGAGATAAATATAAAGACGGAAAGTCAATGTGAATAACAGAGTCAGAGTTTAAAAATTCCACAGAAACACTATAAACATGGTGTAAAGCATATAGATATTCAATGCAAAAAACTAAGAAAATAAATAAAGAAAGGCGAAAGTCCGATATCACGTTTGACGCGAAGATGACTGACTGAACAAATTGAAAGCGAATTACGAAAATCCAAACAAGAAAAACAGAATGTGATGAAAGAATCGGTAAAATAGAATGAAACTTTATCAACAACGAAAATTAAATTCTTGTAAATGGCTAGTAAACGTAAGGAAATAAATTATTATCATATCGGAGATTAACAGTATTTGGTACTTTGTAGATAAAAAAGTTTTCAATTATTATTCTACGAGCTTTATTGTTTTCCATTGATAAAAAATTGTAAAAAAATTTGAGAAGCTATTAGTTGGTTTGTAAATGGTCTTGATTTTTTGTTTCTTTAGAACTTGTTCAATTTTTTCCGATAAACCTTTTATGGGAGGATAAACTGTGAAATCGACATAAGATTTTTGTATTGTATTTAGAAGCAAATTCAGTATTATATAAATGCTCTGGTCGTTACTTAAATTTTAACTCTTTTCATCCTATTTACCCAAATATAAATTTGGTCAAAGGCCTTTCTTATAGAATTCTTAGCATTTCAGATCCAGAATTTAGAATGAAAAACATTAATTTAATCAGAGATACTTTAAAAGATAATGGTTTCAAAAGCTATTTAATCAAAAAGTGTTTAAAGCAAGAAACTTTCCGAATATAGAACACTGAATTTGCTTCTGAATCAAATAAAAATTAAAAAAATATATTATGTTGATTTCAGAGTTTGCCCTTTATTGAATATTGTGGTTTGAATAAGAACGATACAAGCTTTTACGATAAACGAGATGTTTATTCCAAGATATGTTGTAAACAACTTTTCTTGTAAAAACGAGTCAAGTAAGTCCCCGTCACGACAGCGCAAGGTAGCCATGATAGTCGCGCATGGTTTGGAGGGTTGTCTACGGTCGGTAGAGTACCATCTCTGATGATATAACAGATTTCTTTAAAATAAAAACTTTCAATATCCTCCCTACTTGAGAACTTTACAAACATTTTGAAGAATGTATAAGATCAACTCGTTCAATGGTTACACACCTCGAAACACTTTGTCTTGTTTAGCATTCCAAGGCGACCATGGAAATAAGAAAAACGCTTGTGAAACGCTGGATTTTTCACCAACCGAGTCGCGCTTTGATTGTCGATAAACAACGGAGTCGCGTCAATCTGCTCACAAGACAAATCATTAAAAATTTGACGCAACCCGACAGCCTCGCGTGTGGCTAATGCCGCCGCCGCATACTCAGCCTCGGTATTGCTTAGTATGACAGTTTTCTATCTTCAATAGCACCAAGTGACAATCCCACTACACACAAAAAATGCAAAACCAGATGTCGAACATTGAGTGACGACACCCCCCACGAAATCCGAATCGGCAAAAACTTAACAGCTCTCCAATGACTTGAGTCGAGGTGTTCAAGATATTTACTAACTTTGTTTACGGCGTAAGAGATATCCGGGCGCGAAACCACGGCGAGAAACATTAAGAACCCTACCACCTCGCGATAGGGTACATTCTCGATTTCTTTTTCACCATAATTTTTACACAAATTCTAGTTTGGGTCCGCTGGCACGCATACGAGATTCACACTTTGCTTTCTGAATTTACTTACAATTTTTGATGCACAGGAACTCTGGTGAATGAACTTTTTCTCTGGTTCCTGTCACGCTCGAATTCAATCCCGACAAAACAAGGCGAGTCACCGAGCTTTACTTCGAACGACTCGCTTAAAGCATTTGTTACATTCTTTAGCGATTCTTGTGACCTTCACGCAGCCAGTCCATGGTCTACAAAAAGCGCAACCAAAACTTCTGCGTTTGATATAAATCCGCGAAAAATACACTTTTCACTTACGCATTGCTCGAGCCCTAGTTTTTCAAGAGCATGTGTGAACTGCGCATTCCAACAGCTTGTGACTTGTTTTAAACCATGCGATGCTTTCAATAAACGACACATTTCATTTTCACTTTCAACATCTCGAACTTCTTGTGGCACCTCCATGAAGATCTCCTCCTGAAGTTCCCCGTAGAGGAAGGCAGGTTGATGTCGAAATGCAATAATTTGAAGTCCAGATGTGTGACGAGGGCGAGAAAAAGACGTAGAGAATCATATTGTATCGTGAGAGAAAAAGTCTCCATGTACTCAATACCCTCGACTTGACGAAATCCACGAGCACAGGGCCGGGCCTTGCATCGCACTCATTGCTTTTCCTTCGTCGTCTCGGAGAATTTAAAAAAACCCACTTGGAATCAATCAATTTCATCTCAGGGGTTCGAGAAGCAAATTCTCACGTACAATTCGAGTTATGCGACTTCACCTCATCAACAGCTTTCTTCCATTCACTGGAATTAGGCCGATTAATCGGCTCGTTGTATGAAATTGGTAGATATTCCGCAAAACTTGCCTGGAATTACTCCGGCCTTTTTAAACGACTTCTCTCGCGAAGCCAGTAAGAATCTAGAAAACCCTTCGACTTTTCCCCTCTTGCGTTCATGCAGTTGTCCGTGTCGCTCTCGTTGTCTTGAAATCCCTTCTGCGCGTCGATCCACGCCTCAGCATAATCCTCAATGTTGATAATTACGGTTGGCTCCTTACCGTTTAAGTCTCCACTGCTGTAAAAAATGGACTCTTCATACAAACATTTTGTTGGCATTGTATTCACACATGCATTTTCGTTGAAAGCAATGTCCCTTCATACTAATATCTTTTTGTCGATAGGGTTGTAAATTCTGTAATTGCTCGAGTCACCCTGATATCCGACCATAACGCGTTTCTTCGATTTTGCATAGATTTTTTTAAAAATTGTTCTTAGACATGTACGTATGCCGCACAACCGAAAACTCGTGAATGCTCGACTAGAGGTTTTTCGTTGTTCCAAAACTCAAAATGTGTTTTTTCTGGATTGGAACTAGACAACATCCTATTCTGGAGATACACTACCGTGTTCACTGCTTCGGGTTAAACAGAAATCGGAAAATTTTTGGCTTTTAGAATCGTTTTCGCTGCCTCTACGATTGTGCGTTTCGCTTGTTCCGCCTTCCCATTTTGCTTGGATGTGTAGGTCGCTGAATTCGTCATCTCGATACCCTCCGTCACGAGGAATATTTGCAATTCGGCATTTACGTACTCCAGTCCATTGTCTGAACGAATAATCTTCATTGGATGCCCAAGTTTATTTTTTATCAGCGGAGTGTTGCGAACTCGCGATATTTCTCGACGAATTGATTTTTCGTTCGCATGAAGTACACGAATTTGTACACCGACGCGTCGTCAATGACAACAATCAAGTAACTCACGCCACCTAATAAATTCCACAAACATTGGTCCGCTAACGTCGGAATGAAAACACTCACCAACGTGATATTCTTTACGATCAACCGCGTTAAAAACCTTGATTCCGGAGAAAGGGTTGTTTGTGACCATTCGTTTTATGGTATTGTTTCCAATGTGGCCGAATGTCTGGTGCCGCAATTTCAAGTCAGCCGCCGACTAACTCAAGTTTATTTCAGTCGTGCACTCTTCTAGGATACGTGGGACCACGAAAAACATGCGATAGGTCGCGTTAGCCTGTTTCGTACCTGCACCGATGATATCTCCGCGTCTCGAAAGCACCACGCGATTTTCTGTAAAAATAACGTCGAAACTTCGTTGTGCGCACATCCCGACGGAAGACAAGTTTTTTCGCATGTACCATCATCGCCGATCAGGACACACTTACCTGAGGAAGCCGAAAAGTTTGTAAACCATTTGCGTTTGAAGAAAATGTGCCAGGAGGCATCGCGAGAAGCCATATTTCACTAATATCCATCTTTTCGAATCGTTCGGCTTGCTTGTCGCATGACGTATTTTCCGCTATGTTGGTCACAAGGAATGCGCAACCGTGTGACTGATTTTTATATTCTTCATTTTTTTTTTCTTTTTGTGACATTTCTAGGCACAATGCTTGTTGGGAATTCCTATACCGCATCTTCGTCGACCATCATTCTCGTCTCCTCTTTTAACAAACATTCCTATAGGTTTCTGAGTGTCTCGAGATCAAAATCTACGCTGTTCCACGCAGTTTTCAAAGCGTTGAACCTTGGAGGCAGGCTTGCCAAAATTTTCGCCATTATCGCCAAATCGGAAACGGCTCCTCCGACGTGACTTAACTGCGCCACCATGTTCTGTATTTTTTATACGTGCTGCGATATCGTATCGTTTGACGCCATTTTGCATTCATAAAATCGCTGAGTCATTAGAAGCTTATTTGTTACCGATTTTTGCTCGTGTATTAAAGCTAACTTCGTCCACACCTCGTAGCTGAATTCGCATGTCAAAACGCTTTCGACATGGGATGATTCCATAGTTGACGATATAAAATACATGGCCTTGGCGTCATCTTTTCTACAACATTTTAAAGCATCGTCAATTGGCTTAGGTTTCACTGGCGCTCCATCGACAACATCATCGATACCTTTTGCGATGAGAATCGCTCGCACTTGGAACTTCCAGACTTGATAGTTTGACCCATTACACCTATCCATGTGTCTGGTTGAAATTTAATCCGTCATTTTGCACTTGATGCGGCACTCGCATGTCACGAACTTTCAACGCGTACTTGTTTCGCCTCTCACGAATCACACTTGTCAATTTCTCGATTTTTTTTTTATCACACCTTACCCGCGAATAAGCGATTCCTTCCAACACCACTCAGACGTTGCACTGGGCCCATAACTTATTGAATATTGTGGGTTGAATAAGAACGATACAACTTTTTACGATAAACGAGATGTTTAATCCAAGATATCATGTGTACAACTTCTCTTGCAAAAACGAGTCAAGTAAGTCCCAGTTGGGACAACGCACGGTTGGCATAATAGTCGCTCATGCGGTTTACAAAAGAATTATACAGGGCTGCAAGTTCAAAAAACACAACTTTCAATACCCTTACATGAAAGGCTTATCGGAAAAAATTGAACAAGTTCTAAAGAAACAAAAAATCAAAACCATTTACAAACCAACTAATAGCTTGTCAAAAATGTTTAAAAATCTTAAAAACCCAAAAAGAAAATTTCCGGAGTTATTTATAAATACAATTGCACTGTCTATCCCTTTTCTTGTGTGGGTGAGACTGGTAGACCTATAGAAACCCGTAATCGCAAACACAGGTATTCTATCTCCCATCCTGATTCAGTTGCTCATACTGCTCATGCTAAACATTATATCGATACTGGCCATAATTTTGATTCAGATCATTTTGAGTTTTTATCAATGGAGAACAACAGAGCTCGCAGAAAATAATTCAAAACTTTTTTATCCTCAAAGTACCTAATACTGTTAATCTCCGATATGAAAATAATTTATTTCCTGACGTTTACAAATCCCTTACAAGATTTTAATTTACTTTGCTGATAAAGTTTCATTCTATTTTATCGACTCTTTCATCACATTCTGTTTTTATTGTTTAAATTTTCGTAACTCGCTTTCAGTTTGTTCAGTTAGTCATCTTCGCATCAAACGTGATTTCGGGTTTTCGCCTTTCTTTCTTTATTTACTTAGTTTTTCGTTTTTAATATTTATATGTTTTACGTCGTGTTTATTGTGTTTCTGTGGATTTCTTAAACTCAGATTACAGATAGACCTATTAGTATAACCAGTTGTTTCTGACTTAAGTGATCTCCAAACTTTTAGATAAGCCTAAATTCACGTGAATGTAATACCTAATATCATAAATGATGAAAATGTAAAAAAGCTTGCACCTAGAGTTCACCTCAGATTCGCGACTTACATCTCGTAAAGCCAAAATGGTTGCAGAATGCCTAATCTTCAGTATATTCACAGCGGATCATTCTGAATACAGCACAAATAGCCACAACAGGATAAGGTCCTACCATGGAAATGTTCAGGAAACAAGTCATTTTCTCTGCTACTCATATATATGCCATTGGCCACGATAATGCTCCACCAAAAGCTCCTAGGAATATAAGATTTAATTGTCGAAAACGAGAAGTGCTGAATATAAGCGAACTACATGTTCTCAACAATTGTGTCTGTACCGTGTCAAAAACAATGCGATAAAGTTGCAAGAAGATGCAAACGGCGGTCATCGCTGGGTCGCCCCGTGACATCAGGACGCACAAGTGTTTCGTCGAACAGCCGTGTTGAGTCTATCATACAGTGTAATCACATATCTCGTGGTCGTGAGAAAAGATTGCATCTAGAACTGCACCTTGATTTTGCTGGGAGCAGAAGTCATTTTTTGAAATGACACCGGCTCTCGGTGAACTTCCGCGGTTGTCTATCAGACAAAATCTTTAATTATGTATACATACAAACAATCCGTGTAATTTTAAAAAATAGACTAGAAAAATTTGTGAAAAAATTAACGATATGATACCTATAATTAATATGTACGCTATGAAGGCTCTTATAATGAATTTTACTTATACAAACCTCCCAAATAAACTCTGCCCTATCCTCTGAAGCATTGCCAGGATACAAACGTGAAGCAATCAACAAAATTGGTTGTATATTAGAATTAATTAATTCGTTATCTTCTTTTATGAAATTATATAATTTATCCAACATAAGTGACAATAATCCTGTGTGTGTTTCGAAGAAAGCTTTTCCTGTCATTTTATTATGCACAGTTAAGTTGATATGATCTTTTGTCCTTAAAACCCCAAAAGTTCTAGTTATTAATGTGCCTAATAATAAAGTAGCTGCATTTCGTTCCTGTAAAAAGAGTCGTATTAGTATCTGCAATAAAGTGAAGAGTAAAACGTTACGAAATTAAGTAAAAATATTTGATAGTTTAGGTAGAACTTGGAATAAGAAGATAATGAAAATTAAAGAAGTATTCGCATTTTGAAGGCATAACCTAAAAAAATTTTCCTTAAAATTCTATGCTCGGCCTCCAGCAAAGTCGAGAAACAATTTGTACAAATTTCTTTATACGTAAAAGAATTCTATGAAAATTTACCACTTCCTAATCCATTTCGGTTGAACTATACACGAAGGTGTAGAGTGAGACAAAAATGTATTTTTGAAGTAATCATAACGTAAAAGGAATCACAATTTACGTTTTTTAATGTAGAATTAGAATTAATTTTTTTAATACTTTTATCAGATAATATCTTCAAGTGATGAGAAATTTTAGTAAATTGAATACATTGTTCCAAAGCGGATCGAAGAATACTGCTGTACCAACTTTTTATTAATTTATGATTATATTTACCCTAAAAGAGAATACGCCGAGGACATGGATTTACTAAGTAAATTTTAAAACAATCGATAAATGTACCCTCAAAAAAATTAGTAAATAATCTTATATTGTACAGGTCTTGGTCTATTCTGCCATTACTAAAAGTCCATTATGTTATTTATTCCGTTTTCTAGTGGGCTTATGTGAGACATGAAAATTTCGAAATGTGAAACTTAGGTCAATAATACAGCGTTCACAGGGTCTTTCTGTAACCTGAAGGCTGTTGTTGAACCTGTGATTCAGCTTTCGAGTTTCTTCTTACCCCTCCACCCCCGCAACAAAATGTGCTGTTATGAATGTTGCTTCAATTGATTTTTATGTTAAGGATTGTCGTAAAATAATTGAGTGTGTTGAATGTACAGTAACAGAGTCTCTGAAAAGGAACTGTCGTCAGCTGACGCGGAAGTTTGATCTAAGATGTGTGAGGTGGCAAGGCGAGATGGTGATATTCACACCACTGTAAAAGACTGTAAAATACTACAAAACTAAGTAAATAATATAACTGGCTTGCAGTAGTGGTATAGTGGTTGAGTAGGATCCAGCATACAGCGCATCTTGCAGGCATCTTTTCGCATTGACTTCTGAACAATTTCAGAGAATAACCAAATAAACCA
The DNA here is from genome assembly GCF_010883055.1 of Belonocnema kinseyi. Lineage (NCBI taxonomy): Eukaryota > Metazoa > Arthropoda > Insecta > Hymenoptera > Cynipidae > Belonocnema > Belonocnema kinseyi. The sequence continues at coordinate 143,665,130 of NC_046662.1, forward strand.
AGACCTGCACATTATGAGATTATTTTCTAATCTTGCTGAGATTGTACTCATCAACTGTTTTACAGTTCACTAACATCTTTATTAATTTCCAATATTTTACAGTCATTTTTATACAACATATAATTACTGGATAATTAACGGTGGCCAATCGAGGGTTTTGCATATATGTGTACAGAAAAAGGTGATTTCGCCTGCGCTTTTTTATTATTTATTTATTACATATCCCTGCTTGAAAAGTAGCTTAGAGATAGCTATGTAATTTGATGAGATTTGAGAAAAACGTGACTGGCTGAAAGTCCACTCACTTTCTGAACAGTCATTGGCTATCAATGTATAAGTAAAATTTCCTTGAAGCTCGTTATTAAAAGAAGGTTTTTTCTTTGACATTTTTTTTGGATTTTGAAACATTAATTTTCGATTAGATGGTAGTTATAAGTATTAGTCATAGGTCACTTGTAGTTAAAAAAGTACCGTTTTTCTTCAATTAAAGTTTTTGAAATATCGAAAAGATAAGAAGATAAAAAAACACAGATAAGATAACAAAGTTGACATTTTTTCGTCTTTTTGGAAGTACCATTTTTTTTAAGATTTTCAGGTTTATCAAAGAAGGTTGATCATCTGTGCTCAAACTATAAAAAAATAATCTCCATCAGAGCAGAATAATCTTCAAAAAATTGATTATTACGTTACAAAAAAATTAATGAACAAAAGTTATTTTCGAGATCGGAAATGTTTGTCTAATTAAAATTCAGAGTTTTGGTATCAAATGTGAGAGAAATAAAAGTTTCATTATTAACAATTGAAAAAAGATACTATCTAGCAACTGCTAAAACAATTTTTATTAGCAAATTGACAGTTTGTCTATTTTCCAGAGAATAGGCTCAATTTTTTACGGAATCAACTAAGAATATGTTTCCAATGGCTCTTTGCTATGACGCTTCCTAAATTTACAAGAATTTAATTAAATTTAAGAAATTTTCATAAACAAATTCAGAGTGTGGCTATTTTTTAACGAATAGGTTCAATTTGTTTACGGAATCACTAAGAATGTCGTTCCGTTGACTTTTTTCTATGAAGCTTTGTAAATTCCCTAGAATTACTAATTATTTAAACAATTTTCCTAAATAAATTCAGAGTTTTTCTATTTTCTGGTTGAAAAGCTCAATTTATTTACAGAATCAATTAATAATTACACAGGCCCACAAAAAAAAGTTCTCTGCATGAGACAGGTGACTAGGCTACCCTTATGGATTTTGAGCCGCTAAATCCGAATACGGCCTCAGAATTTGTCCTACAAGTTTCAGTTTTCCCTAGATTTAAAAAGTAGGAAAAAGCCTAGGGATTTTCTCGTCACGCAGGCATAAAAAATTGTTGACTGCACGAGACAAGTGATGTTACCCTTAAGGATTTTGAGCTGCTAAATCCAAATCTGGCCTCAGAATTCGTCCTAAACGTCTCAGTTTTTCCCTAGATGCAGAAAATTGGGGGAAACCTAGGGCTATTCTGGACATTAGTTTGATAATACCAGTTTACAGAAAAATGAACGTAGTGGTATTATATTCTTACATGTTATAACTCCTTAAGATCAAATTCATACACAAAAATTCCACAGTGTGCTTACCGTTTCCCCTAGCTAGGATAAATATACGGAAACTGAATGTCTTGCGCATGTTATACTGATTTATGAAGCAAAAAAAGAAGAGAAATGCTATTTTCTCTGCAGTTTTGCGCTCTTAATATAAATTTGACCACTACAATTTTCGAGCTTTGACCATTTTCTTCCTAGATGCGAAAAGTAGAGATAAGCCTAGGGATTTTCTGGTCATACAGGGCATAACAAATATTTGCCTGCACGAAACAAGTGACTAGGCTACCCTTATGGATTTTGATCCACTGAATCCAAATCTGGCTTCAGAATTTATCTTACGCGTCTCAGTTTCCCCCGAGATAAAGAAAATAAGGAAAATCCTAGGGACAACTTGCGCGTCATTTTGATAATACCAGTATACGTGAAAATAGGCACATCGATATTATATCCTTAGGTGCATCTAGGGGGAAACTGAGACGTGTCGGAGAAATTCTGATGCCAGATTTTGATTCAGCATCTCAAAATCCATAAGGGTAGCCTAGTCACTTGTCTTGTGCAGACAAATTTTTTGTATGTCCTGTCTGACGAAAAAATCCCTAGGCTTTTCCCTACTGTTTGCATCTAGGGAAAACTGAGACGTGTAGGATAAATGGTGAGGCCATATTCGGATTCAGCGGCTCAAAATCTTTCAGGGTAGCCTAGTCGCTTGTCTCGCGCAGACGTTTTTTTGTGGGCCTGTGTTATTTAAAAAATTTCCATAAATAACTTTAGAGTTTGGCTACTTTTAAGCTAATAGGCATACTTTTTCTTTATAAAACTAAGAATTTCTTTGCAGTGACTCTTCGCTATGATACTTTTGAAGTTTACAACAAGTATTAATTATCTAAAAAACTAATCGTTATTAAACATTATTTCCTTATATTTTCTACTCAAACTCTGGATTTCAATGAGTTAAACATTATCACGTTCGAAAAAAACTTATGTTAATTATTTTGTTTATAACACAAAAAAAATTAATTATTTTTTTCTAAAAAATAAAAACAAACAAATCTTTTTTACCTTTAGAAAACCTTCATTTAGAAAACCTTCATTAGCAAACAACGTACAAATCGAATGAGTAGTGTAAATTAACGTGGCATTTGTCCAACAAAATTTCTTTGTGTCACTCTGCCATCTCAAAGCACCACAGAAAATTGATTTTAAAAATTAAAAAATAATTTACACGCCACATTAATATTAAAAGAAACTTCAAGAGTATGGGGCGATAAGAAAGTATTAACCGGTTTAACTCCGATTTAGAAGACTTTTTATAATTGGGCATTCAAAAAAATATTGCGAATGAACGATTTACAAAACAAAGTTTATATATAAGGATCAGCCTGATATACAAGGTAAAGAGTCGCATAAAAAAGGAACTATGTCCGTTATCGCATTTTCGGCACCAGCTAACAAAAACATCAAAACCAAGGGTAATGAAAAGAAAGAGAGGTATAGAGACCTTACAATAGAGTTGCGACGATTGTACCCAGAATATTCTGTTAAACTAATCGTCCTTATAATCAGCGCTCTTGGAAGTGCCAAGCTTTTACTGGTTAATAGCCTGAAAAGCATCCCAACGTGTCAAAAATATGCTAAAACACTTGCGGGAAAAATGCAGAAGGCGGTCGTCCTTGGGTCGCTCCGTGTTCTCAGTGTGCACGAGACTTTTGCCGGATCGTCGTATTGATTCCCTCACAGACTGTGACCACCTATCTCACGGGCGTGAGACGTGGTTACGGCTGAAATTTTGCCGCGATTTCGCTGGGATCGGGTGCAGTTTTTCAGATGAGTACCCGCTCCTGGAGAAATCCTGCGGTTGTCCTTATGACACCATGAGCCCGCTCCTCTTTTGCCTTACATTATTGCCAATATGTCTAGAACCTCGCCATTCCGACGGGTACTTTTGCGGCAAACCTGCAGATCGAAAGTACAAGGTCACTCATATATTTTACATGGACGATCTGAAGATCTATGCTAAAAACAAAGAGCAACTACATCTAGCTCTAGGGATTGTCGAACGATATACTAAGGAAATTGGAATGGAATTTGGGTTAGACAAATGCGCCAAGGTTTATTTAAAACGAGGAAAACTTAATGGCATCCCTGAAGATCCTAAGCTCGTTGATAGAAGCGCTATACGACACATTTGCGCTGGAGAGACCTATGTATACCTGGGCGTGCCACAGAGCCGCATTCAGGATGTGACATCTATAAAGGATACTCTCCGAAGCAGATACAAACGTCTCATCCGGCAGATTTGATCTTTCGAACTGTCGGCGAAGAACGAAGTATCTGCAACGAACATGCTTGCGGTCCCGGTAGTACTCTATTCATGTGGAGTGGTTCCATGGACGAAGAATAAACTCAGATCCCTTGATATCGGGGCAAGAAAGGTTATGCACATGAACAAAAGCATGCACCTTAAGTCTTCTGTTCCGCGACTGTACATCTCACGCTGTCAAAGTGGTCGAGGAATTCCAACAGGATTATTCTGAGTACAGCACATAGAGTCGCAAATGGAAAAGACCTTTTTTTGAAATGGTCAGGAGACACGAAGAAGTGGGCAAAGAAGCGTTTCTGTGCAAAGCAGCGGAGGAGGCTGCTGAAACACTCGGACTTAACTTCAGTATTAGGGGTGAGCAAAATGCATCAAATCTTATCTATCTCGAGTACTCACCCCTGGAAGCCCGAATTAAGAAAGCACAAGAGAAAAACTTTTGTGAACAGCTCCCCAATAAGAGGATGCACGGTATCTTCCACAGAAATGTAGAGGATCCGTAAATGTCATGTGAGCTAACTTTTGCTTTCCTTAAATCACCCGGATTGAAGTGTGGTACGGAGGGTTTCATTTTGGCAGGCCAAGACGGTGTCATTTCCACCTTAAAATACCGTCGCTACATTTTGAGCCAAGTCGTTCTCGATGATAGCTGCAGGGCGTGCTATGCACACCCCGAGCATTGTGATCACATACTATCTAGTTGTCCAACTCATGCGGGAACGACCTACGTCCAAAGACATAATGCGGCAATAAGAGTGCTTTATTACCATCTCTGTCATTCTTACGGCATTCACCTTAATATCGCTCCTCTAAATGCTCCTAGGAAAATCGAGTCAATTGTCGAGAATGGGAAGTGCCGCTTATACTGGAACTTTATATTCTCGACAATTGTTTCTGTTGCACAGTCGAGGTCTGACATGGTTCTTCTTGACATCGAGTAGCGAACCATGTTCGTTATCGAATTTTCGACAACAGCTGACAAAAACGTAATAGCCAAGGAGAATGAAAAGAAAGAGAGGTATAGAGACCTTATAAGGGACTTAAAACGATTGCACCCGGAATAATCTGTTAAACTAATCGTCCTTATCATCAGCGTTCTTGGAGTTGCCAAGCTTTCACTCGTCAATAGCCTGAAAAGCATCCTTGTGTGTTGACAATATGCTAAAACACATGGGGAAAAAATGCAGAACGCGGTAGTTCTTGAGTCGCTCCCTGTTCTTAGGGTGCATGAAACTTTTGCCGGATCGTCGTATTGATTCCGTTACAGACTGTAACCACCCATCTCACTGATAATAAGCATAACTTTTCTAGATGTAATACGTATAATACTAAAATAAAAACCATTTGAATATTTTAAACAATTTTACTTTTATAACAAAATATACACTTTATTTGATAAGGATTGAGAAAACCAATCAAAATTGTATGATGGTAAAAACTTTCCTTTTCATTATATTGAGTTCTTCATTTTGTTAATTACTTCCAGTACTTTAATAACCTATTTGATTGAATAATATTATGTTTGTGAAATGTTTTCCAATCTTTATGAAATCTTTAAACTTGTATCGTAACTATTGTTACTGAATATTAAAAATAATTTCTTATATCACTTACTATATATTTCTATAAAAAGTTGCACTAAAATTCAGATAATTATGGCATATTTTTTAGAATGAGAGGATCTTACACAAGCGCATCAGCTGGTGCGAACATAGTTTGGTAATGCGCGTCGCCACGTTAAATTGTTTTTCCAAAGTTGAATGCAAATATTTAGATTTGAACAATTATTTTAGCTGCATCGATATTGTCTAATAAAAATTTGAAAAAAATATACGTGCCCCATCTTGACACCCTGCATAAGTGATAACTTTATACTGTTCAAATTTGAGTGTATGTCCTTTGAGCTCTTCCAACATAAAAAATAGTTGAAATACACTTCATATTTACATAACACTTTAGTATTCACACTAAAAATCGCAAAACAATTCACGAACCTGTACAAACCACGACTAAAAAGATCACATGTCGCTATACACTGATATATAATTAAAAGCTTGTCATAAGGACAACTGCGGATAAAATTTCAGCCGTAATCACGTCCTACGACCGTGAGATAGGTGGTTATAATCTATGATGGACTTAATACGATTATCGGGCAAAACACTTGTGTACCCTGAGGATACAGAGCGACCGAAGGCGTCACGTTCTGAGCAAAAAGGCCAGGGTAGGTTGGTAATGGGATAGGTTAGGTAGCTTAAAGTTCGGATTAAGTCAGGGTGATAAAGCCTGACAATTATTTATTGTGGAACCGTTGTTACTTCGTCAATCCTACGGGGATTGTGTGATGTATAAATTCAAAAAGATAAGAATGATACAAGTAGTAAATATTTATTAGAAAAAGAGAGTAAAAGATAAGGTTAAAGCAAATTAAATATCAAAATTTACACTCCCTTTAAATTTCGAGAGGGCAAGAGAAGATTGTTGTGTTGATGATATCCTTGATAAGTTGTAAAATGTCGACGGATTTGTACCGTGTGTTTTCAGTTGATTTTTATTTATACTTAAAACGCCAATAAAACACAATGGATGCAAAAGTTACGCGACTTCATACAAGGCGGTTCTTCGTTAAGGAGTATTTCACATTTTTTCAAAATACTGCGACTTTATCTAAGCGTTTTGTACATCGAAGTTTAAGTTAATAGTACGACTGCTAAAAATGTAAAGAAGACCACCAGGGGTAAGTTTGAGGTTTATATAGGAATAAGCTCCTTGGAAAGTCACGTATAGATCAAGAAAACTCGACGAAGCAAGTACGGATCGAGAAAACTGGACAAGGCACATATCATCAGTCCTATCTAGTTTATTGATTTTGACAGACCACACGTAATTACGTATTGTGGTTAAACTAATGCTTTTACCATTCCAGTATTACGACAAGATTTGAAAATTCAAAATTTTAAGGAAGTAACAAAGGAGAACTGCCTTCTGAATTTTGCCCACAAGTGTCTTAGCATCTTGTTGACACGGTTCGTTTCTCAAAATCAAGGAGAACTCTGACAGGCCTCGAGAGCGCAACAGAAAGAATTGTTGAGAATATGAAGTTCCAGTATATGCGCCACTTCTCATTTTCGATAATTGCCGCATTGTAGCTTTGGATTTATGTCGTTCCCGGATGAGTTGAGCAACTAGATAGTATATGTCTGAGATGTTCGGGGTGTGCATGGCACGCCCTGCAGCTATTATCGGGAATATCTTGGCTCAAAATGTGGCGACAGTATGTTGTCAAGGTGGAAATGATACTGTCTTGACATGCCAAAATGAAACCCTCCGTGCCAGACATCAATCTGGGTGATTCAAGGAAAGAAAAAGCTAGCCCACACGACATTGACTGATCCTCCACATTTCTGTGGAAAATGCCGTGCATCCTCTTATTGAGGAGTTATTCACGGAAGTTTTTCTCTTGTGCTTTCTTAATCCGGGCTTTCAAGAGTGAGTACTCGAGATAGATAGGATTTGATGCATTTTGCTAACCCTAATACTGAAGTTAAGTCTGAGTATTTCAGCAGCCTCCTCCGCTGCTTTGTACAGAAACACTCCTGTCTTCACTTCTTCGCGCTTCCTGACCATTTTAAGAAGAGGGACTCTTCCATTTGTGACTCTATGTGCTGTACCCAGAATAATGCTTTTGTGAAGACATTCAAAACTCAATATTCCGCGACGTTCTTCTCGTTCTTCGTCCACGGAACCACTACAAATGAATAGAGTACTACCGGCATGGCAAGCATGTTCGTTGCAGATACTTTATTCCTAGCCGACAGTTCGGAAGACCAAATTTGCCGACTGAGACGTTTGTACCTGCTTCGGAGAGTATTCTTTATAGATGTTACATCCATTTAAAATAAATGAGTGACCTTATCCTTTCGATTACCACGTTTGCCGTAAAAGAAGACTTCGGAATTGCGAAATGTGATAGATAGTGGCAATAATGTAAGCGAAAGAGGAGGGCTCATGGCGTTACCCTATAGACACCTCTCTGAAGAGTGACGCGGTTAGTTGACACACGATGTTTTCTAGATAAGATAGTAAATCTAGTATTCCAAAGCGGCATTAATCTTTCTATGCAACTCACGATTTGAAGATGAACCTTAAAGCTTTCCAAAAGACAGATGATAAGTCTATGGGAGGTTCAATCGAAAGCTTTACGGTAATCAATCCAGGCCACCAATAGACCGCGCTGGTAGAATGCTGCGTCTTTGTAGACACATCTATCAATGAGCAAGTTCTCCCGACCTCCTGCTACGATTGTCTTTGTGCCACGTTTTTCATACATTTCTTGTGATAGAGGTCCGATTGTCCGAACAATCCTATCATTTAGGATAGCTGTGAAGATCTTATACAGCGTGCTCAGACAAGTTATTGACCTGATACTAATACTTTTTTCACCTCCTCGGAAGTGATGTGTGGGCATTCCTCACGTTTTATAAGGGCATTGTAAAGCTCCTTGAAGCTATTTATGTTCTTTTAGTCTTCTTGCAGTGAATGGCGAACTTCTTAGACTTTTCTAAAAAATGCTTCGACCTGCTCTGATTTGGGCGAATGGTCGACCGTAACTGGACGGTCTTTGAAGAGCCGAGATGGGAGATAGTACCCGTATTCTCTCAAGAATATGCTGCCTGATGGTCTGCAGCTTTGAGTTGTTAAGTGTGTGATAACGGATCCGGAGTTCGCGAGCGAACTTTCGAGTCTTGGCGGTAAAATTCCTGTTAGATGTTATGCAGTCAGTCACTCACTGAATGCGGGATGCATACTGTCTTGCCCAGCCTACCTGTATGGCAAGTTGATGCATTCCTACGTTGGTATTATGATCAACGGTTGGTGTTGTTTTACGATTCGCATCGACCAAAGCTCTCGCTCCATTATACACACAATAATTGATAGTCCAGAGGTCGGATTGTTCGAAAAAATGTCCACGAAGCTCTTCATCCATTTCAGTTAGATCTTTAAGCCTGAGGGAAACCTGGATACTGATACTCTATAAAAAGAAATCTTTTGGCCACAAACAGTTTATTATTGATTATTTATATTGTTTTTATTAAATTGCCAATGTATTTTATTCGTTCAGAAGCTTTTGAACAGTTTTGAGAATAATATCTTTAAAATATTTTCAAAAAACTCAAAACGTGGCTTTTTGAATATTTCGAAATAAAATTTTAAGAGAATATTTGACAAGATTTTAAAACATTGCATAGATTCCAAAATGTTCGAAAATTACTCAAAAATGTCAAGAAAATTTTTCAGATATTTTTACTCGGCTTAAAAGGCATTTGCAAATTAAAAAAAATGTTAAATAATTTTAAAAAATTTTAACTAAAGAATTACCAAGTTTTTAAGGGTCCTAAATATATGTTGAACCGACTTCAGTTTGTTCTCACATTGTGTAAACTCTTGCACAATAGACAAATTTTCATTAAAATTGTCTAGATTATTTTTTTTTTACATATCTGAAATCTTTCAAAATCTTTTTGAATTTTCTAAAGCAAATAAGCAAATATACTTCAAAAATAAATAGTCATTCGAAATTTTTATTTTGTATTCCAAATTGTTTTTCCCTTCAAATCATAATTTATCAAAATTTTTTTTGAAAATTCATCTCGTTTGGTAGGAGCCTAATCTTTTTCTATTAGAATTGCAAATTTTTGGTTTAAATTAAAATCTCGTTCGTTGATCCAACTAGCTTGTGGAAAATAAGTCTGTTTGAATGAATTTAACCATTTTTTGTTCAAAATTAAAATATTTTTTAGTTTTAATATCAACTACAGTCCTTTTTGTTAAAAGTTTAAATTTTTTGTTCAAACTCCATCTTCTAAGTTAAAAGTTGAACTTTGTTAAAAATTCCCGTGCTAGGTTGTAAATATCTCTTTTTTGTCAGGAATTTAATCTTTTTGGTTAAAAATGAATTTTTTTGTTAGAGAACAGAAAAAATTGCAAACAGTGATTATTTGCACAACATAATCCTAATCTTTATATATATATATATATAAAATAATATGAATAAAAATGTCCTTTGTAAATGATTTGTTTTTAAAAATAGTTCAAATATTTAAAACCATATTACGAAAAAGAAGAGTTTTATTAGTTGGTGCTCGATGAACTCTTGGCTGCAGGTTTGAGCATCTCGCTGTAGCAGGGGGCTTTATGGCCAAATCTGCATCTGAAAGTTCTAAACCTCTAACAGCAGCTACTTTCAGTTCAATTAAGCTGCCATAAATTTTTGAGAATCGAAGAAAAGCTGCTACTGGACTGAAATTGCTTATTTACACTCATTTTTGTAATTGCTTCAAAACTGTAAGCTGAAAAATAATGCATTCTTTTCATAAATCTGTTCCCAATATCTTCAAAATACCTCTTGATGATTCCTTGCGCCTGTCAGTTACTTCCTATATCGGACGTACTTTCATTATTTGGTTTTATTTCCTCTTTATTTTCAGTTTCATATTTTGATACACACTTTATACACTAATTTTTCAAGAAATCTCACATTTCTTGACTCTAAGAACTATCTTAAGCTAGGATGCCATAAAATATATTCAGTGTCTGTATGCCCTACCAAGACAGTATTATCGATACATATATTATATTGAGTTACACACGAGTGCTCTAATTGTCCTCTGAATGGTCTTGTTGAATCTTTCCGATACTCTATCAAGTTCTAGGGTATACGGAGGACTCATATACGGTTCCATCTTTTTGTTTGCCATAACCTTAGTCAATTTTCCGCCAGTGTACTCAGTACCTCTGTTTGGCCTAACATAGAAAACTTCTGCATTTTTACCTAATAGATTTCAAGCAGAAAACTAATACCTTTCAAAAGCTTGACCTGCTTCATCTTTCGATTTCAGAAACTCGCTATAAGGCCCGATGTCACGTACACATACAGGCAAGAAAGTGATAGAACAATGTAGCGTCACGCAAACTACCCCTACATTCGCAACTTTTCGCCTACTAGTCCAGACGCCAACCCCATTTCCGTCGGATCGGCGAGGTCCATTCGATTTTTTTGTTCTTATGTAAAATCATCTCCTGATTCCAAAACTGTGTAGCAGAACTCTTAATTAACGTGTAAAATAATTCTATAATAAACACTGTTTCTCTAACGTTAATAATTTGCAAGATAGCAGAGCTTTTGTTATCGCGTTACAACAAATAGTCATTTTTCATTGAGCGAGTTACTTTTTGAGACAAAACTCCTGCAAGAAACTATACTCACATACTTGATAAATAAAAGTTTATCCGAAATGATAATTAAATTGTTTAAATTTATGCAAATTGGGATTATTGTTTAATTTGCTCACTTTGAGTAAGGACCCACACAATTGTTTAAATTTTGAGATCCCATCTCTGCTTCTGCTTGTGCTAGAAAGGCGGGATGAAATCTGAAAATTTTCAAAAATGACTACGAATTCAGCCATGTCAATTAATTTATTGTTTTCTTATCCCTTAAAAAGTTATTAAAATCTATTTTCTTCTGGAGGATGAAACTAGGCCTATTAGTAAGGCAGTTAGCTTGGAAGTAGGCCGAGGCGCGCACATGGCAGGTAGGCCCTAGACCCAAAGGCGTAGGCGCCGTCGATCCTATGCAAGGGTTACGGAGGCACACTGAAGCTGTATCACAGATTTCTAAAACTTAAAAACTACAGACTCACTCTTTACACACAAAAAAAAATTTATCTTACTTTGTAGACCTCTAAAGATCTGTTCATCAGGTCATCTGAAATGTAGAAACAAAGCACGCCACTCAGACGGGACACTCATGCACGCCGCACAGGTTCGAACTCCTGCTCGATGTCGGCATCGTCCTGATCAGCGGACCTCCGCACTCCTCATAGTTTTACTGCCTATTAATCAAGCTGAACCACCTTCCTCTTTTCCGTAGACGAAACTACGCTCTGCTACCACGTAGGAGTCGTAGCGCTTGGTGGTTCAACAACTTTTGCATTGACACTCGATGGGAGGGAATTAATAATTATATAAAAAAAATGTAATTAAAAATTGATTGCAAAAATATGTTTAAAAATACTTGATAACAATAATATTATAATAGTATTATTAATGAAAATAATATGAACCCCTAAATAACGATTAGTTAAACTAGAGCAATTCACGGCACGGCAGCCGGTCGCAAGATCTCTCTTCTACATCCAATAGCAATATTATCCCAATTTTTTAAACTAGGTGATTTTAAAGGGAAAAAATCAAGCTTTCGTTTAAAAAAGTTTTAAACAAATTTAACGGGTCGCAATTAGGGCAGAAATACCATATCCCTCGTATCTTCAACTTTTCTTTCAACTGCCAACCAAACTCTGTAACCTTTGGATTCTTCTGAGTATTATAAAAATATGCAGTCACGTGTGCGTTGCTTGTGCTTTCCACGTGTCTTGTATAGGAAGTGACCTCTGCTTCAAAAAGTCTTCAAACGCTTGATACTTGGCAATTTTGCATAACATATTTCGAATGGTATTTCTCCATTTGATTCCCTAGAAGGATACCTGTAAATCAGATAGTTCGTCGTTGCCACAGCTTATGCGAAAAATATCGCGGAAGACTATATTCTAACGAGACACTTCATCCCGTCGCGAATAGGGTTTGGTTCCTTCTTTCCAAGACACCGTTCTGTTCCACGAATGGCATCATATATTTCGCATCATCATCAGATTGTGTGCAAGTTGAGCCAAAGAAATCGATATCAAATGTTTCTTTAAGGCCTGTTACAAGTATAACAACTGATCAAGTCAGCCCTCAGATCAATATTTTTTCACTCATATGAGAACATGTTAATAAATATTAAAGGATCGTTTGTGGCTGTGCAAAGAGTTGGGGGAAGAAAAAAGTTAATTTATGAAAATAACGATTATCGACGGACACTTCTTTCTCTGTCGGTAATCATGCAATCTGTATTACGCACAGACCCGTAGAAGTTCGAAGTTGTCTAATCGCTGCGATAGTGCTGCTTAGACACAGCTGATACATATGTCAGACCAAATTTGTTTATTTTCATTTTAAGTGCAAACATTAGTTTTTGCATTATTTGCGCATAATGTTTGTGAGCTTTTTTTGTTGTTTTGCCCCACTTTGATAAATATAAAACTCATAACTAGCCCACTGACAACATTGGAAATTGATCTTAGGGGTTTACAGCACGGTCGGTATTTCTCCAAAATAGTAATAAAAAACTTTTTTCATCATTCTATTTATTTAGGACCAGAGACACATTCCTGCATGCCTTATATTTAGCGTTCCAAATTTTTAACACAATATCTCATTCCGTGTGGACGTAATTTAGGAAAGAAAAGTACCGATCTTACTTCCACTTGTATTTTCTTCGAAATTTTTTTTCTTCAAAATTTCCAGCGGAACAAAGCAGAAACATGGGCTTTATTACATCCTCTTTCACTTCCCATCTTTCAGAGCGATACCTCATTTCGTTTAGACGTAAGTTGGGAAAGAAAAATTGAAGACCATGTTTGGCCACGTGAGCCTCTCGTCACATGGCCTTAAATCACTATAATTTAAGAGCCAAAGTATTTTCTACCATAACTCCAATTTCGAAGATTCCTTTTTTTCGAATTATCTTGAATGTCGTACAAACCGTCGATCCTCTTGAAAAGCACTTTTTCACTCATCTTGAATCACAGACTCATGCTTTCTGAACATTACCTTCTTCTAAATTCAATGATTTATCTTCATTTCCATTGGTAATTAGTTTCTTAACTTTTCTTCTCGATTTTTTCTTTCAATGCTGACTCTTCGTTCATGATAGTAGCAAGGAAACCTATTTCCTCCACGTTACCAGCCTTTTCTGACGAATTTCAATACTTCACTGTGCAGTCAGTAATTTTGTGTGACACTTGAACAAAAAAGAGTTGTTTTCTTGATTACCGCAATGTTTCTTTTTTCCGTTCTTCTCAAATTTTTGAGCATTTCCACCTTTGATGCTACTTTCAAACATTTCATCAGAGGAGGCAGCATTTTTCTTTGATTTTCTTGCATCACTTTCTTCCATGATTTAGTTTTTCAACGACTTCAGCTCGGAAAGATCAGCAAGCGATTCTATTATAAATTTAAAGTTTTCGAAGCTTGATGGGAAGATATATTGTTCATCTAAATTACTTGGAGCTTGTGCATATCAATGCCTTCTATCATCCTGTGTAGAGTCAACTTCTCCTGAAGGGTTCCCATCCTTGCTTAACCTTTAGACTCATATACGTTGTACAATTTCCCATAGACTTCGTGCGATGTATTGCAATCTTTTATCTGTTTGAGCTCTGATGGATTAATGGCTAAAATGAAATCCTTGTTTTTTAAACTTGAAGCGTCCAAGTACAAAGCTTCTTTTCCACAATGCTTTGATGCGTGCTGAGCATGAGGAACTTATTTTAAACAAAATAGTACTTCAACCTCACGTCTTTCCGAACACACTTTAGATATTCTTCGAAATATGTAAGTTTTCGAACACAACTTGCAGCGATATGGGCCCATAACATATTTGAACTAGGTGAATCGTATTCGATTATCGACATTAATAAATAACATTAGTAACTCGTAAAAGCATAAACATATTATAACTTCAAGATAACTTGATGATGAAGCAAAAATACTCAAGTGACAAGCTGACAAGGTCGACAGAATGAACTATAAGTGCAGAAATTGTTAAAAGCAAATCATTTGTAGGACTAAACTCAATAATAAGAAATGAAATATCAAATAATAGTGATAGAGACTCAAATCTGTACATTATTGTGATTAATATAACATATATTCGACATAATGAAGCTAAAAATAATAACAGAAAAAGCCTACGAAAGCAAACTTCAAAAGTTTCCCGCACACATGAAAGGAGGAGGGTCAATAAGGCTACTGTTTAGGTCATCTGCTCATTAGTTTCAAAAGTTTTTTTCTTTTCTTTTATTCATCTAACTAGGTCTCATAAGTCTTTTAAGGTTTTTTCCGAAACTGATTTGATTTTAAGAAATATGTATTTTCAAGTTGGTAATTTACCTGGGTTTTCTCACTTTCGTTCAAATCATGTTAGGTTCCACATTGTTAGTATTGCTCGCGCAAGATCTTACTTTGCCAAAAACTGGGCATATATATATGCGTTACAAGATATGTTAAAGCCATCATTTTTCTCGAGGTACTTAGCCTATGAAATAAGGTTTATTTTTATACTTCATTATGTTTGTGTGAGTCAGTCTTAGCCAATTCGACACCCTTGGGCAAGGGTGTCGTTTGTTTTGGATTCTTTCAGCAATTCTCCTTTATTTTTTTTCCACGTTTCAACCCGTTTGAAAATTTTCTTATCCGCTGGATGTAATATTACTGCGTATATACATTTTTTTTAAATAATAATAATTTAATAGTTCTGTACATTAATTTCACATTGCCTTTATTTTTTCAGGTTTTAGTTCCTAATTACTTTTTTTTTATTTCTTTCCTTTATCAGAGAAAAATTCTTAGTGAAATAATCGCTTGTAAATTAAGTTTTAAATATCACCTATTATGCCCAAAAATCAGTGTTCTTATTGCTACAAATTCTTAAATCAAAGGTTTGCGATAATTGTCTACACTTTTCGATTAAAAGCTTCGGATTACAGATGCAAAACATTCGTGTTCTTCTGAAGATGATTCGTCAAATATTTTAAAACCAGCTAAGGGTCAAATTTCTAAAAATCCAGAATCTTCCAGTGAAGATAGAACTTCAGATTCTGACTGTAAAGAAATCTGGTATTTTTATTCAATTCAAGCCAGCTCTGATTTTATTTACATGAACGCAGAATCAATTCATGAGCTTCTGAATTATTTGCGAAAGGAGGCAAGAAAAAAGGGTCAAATTTCGATAATTCCTCTGCACTTGAGAATAAAGATTATTATAGGCTCACCTGATTGACGAAAAATCAATTTAGTGAAAGGAATTATGACATAAAGGATAGTTCTGATGTCCACTTTTGTTCATCATCATCTCGATGTAGATCACATATCTGCCGAGTCAGTCACTTAAGGACCATACTACATAAACGGTAAAAATGCTTTTCGCAAATGGATAACATGTATGTATCCTTGTGGCTGATGGTACATATATGCTTATCGAAAAAGTAGCAATTACTCGTTTTAAAAACGAACTTATTCTATGCATAAAGGAAGGAATCTGATCAAGCCCATGATGTTAGTAACGACGACAGAATATATAGTGGATGTTTTCGGTCCTTATTTTTTGCTGATTGCAAGTACAACGACACTAGTATCGTTTAGTCGTTTAAAACAAGACTCAATAAAACTGCGTACATAGATGTCCTCAAACTCTGTTATCTATGTCGATCGCCATTTTTTGAGACTGTCTGGAGTTCTTAGAAGATCTTAGATTCTCTTCCAAAATGCATCATTTTCTCCAAAAGATCGCAGCACTCTACAACTGAAGCAAATTAACCAAGGCAGGTTACTAAAGCCCGATAGGTGGTGGAAGCGAATAATAGGTTGATAAAAACGTGAAGAGTTTTGATTGATGTTTTGCAAATAATCAAATCCCGTACGTAGGGCATTACTTCAAAATAATCTGTTTACTTTGTAATACTTTCCGACCTCCCAGAATTTATGAAAATCCCGACGATTATCTGATCGCTGAAAGAATGTTTCTATTGGCTTCGCAGTCTAATCGCCTTTAAGGGCGAGCAGAAAAGGAAAAGTGGGCAAAAAGAAGGGCATCAGGGCTTCCTATAACGCAAGAGAAACTACCTGATTTTTCTAGGTTAACTCTTAATGAGTTGCAACACATCACACTGGGAGTGTCAGCAGAAGCAAGCTCAGTCGTATATCGAGAAACATTTAGCGGATAATGGAATGTACTCCCTTCTTATCCACAAACAGGAGGATGGCATTCTAAGTGTACAAATCCAGTCTCGTCATACATCTTCCAAAGTGTATAACTTATGGATAGAAACTAAAGTTGGAGCCAATCCGATAAGTAGTTGGTACTGCTAGTACAAAAGTGGTGCAAGAATGGTAAGATGTTGCGCTCACATTACCAGTGTTCTGTGGTACCTTGGTATCAACAAAACACTCGCAGACCTTCACGTAAATTCGAAAGTCATTTTAATAATGCATCATGTTGGTGGAAAGATGAAGGAGAAGGAAAAGCATCTACAGATAAACAAAACCAATCCTGACGAATGAAACTCTTACATAGTACGTAACCTCTAATTGACCATAAGTTCTGCTTGATTCTAAACTAATATACCTTTTCTTAGAAACACGTTTCTCCAAGTTTATTTCGACCATTTTATATAGAAACTATTGCTAAAAAATCTGATAAAGTGGAACATTTGTACTCTTTTCATGGTCACAGACATTTTAGAGTATAAAAATACGCCTTATTTTAAAACCTAAGTACCTGGAGAAATGCGAACACCAATGTGACATACGAACTTAAAAATGCCTATTTCTTGAAACCGAATCACTTTTAGGAAAAATCCTTTAAAGGGTTTATGAGAGTTAGTTAAAAGAATAAAATAAAACACTTTTGAGATCAATTAGTATATGGCTAAAAAACCGGCCTTATTGACCCTCCTCCTTTAATTTTTTGAGGAGTTATGGTGGGCGGAAATAAATTAAAAGAGATGTTCTACGAAAAAGGTTATTTTTTTTTTGACAATCAAATTACATGTTTTAGTCACCAATAAATCTACTTACAGAACAACTTATAATTTTAAAAAAATAGAAAATAGGCATAATAAATGGTTTAAAAATCTAAATAACTTATTGAAGTTATTTTTGAACGCTAAACATTTATTTCTTTTTTTTTTAAATACTTAGATTGTCTATTTTAACCGATATTTTATCCAAATTTTACTTTGTAGTATCGTGGCTTAAAAACAAAATCTTGTGCAAAATTTTAATTTTCTTTGTGGAAGTAGCGCATTTTTATTGGTTCCAAAAAAATTAAAAAGTATTTGTTTTCGACCAGGCGAAGCTAGAAGATACTGTTCAACACCTACATTTTTACGTAAGAATAACATGAGATTGGAAATAACCTGTTTTTTACCAATATGAGACTAGAAGGCGTACTTTTCAATCAAATTAGTGAAATTTACAGGGCCTTATTAAAATCACTTCCCAGCATATGCCCAATACGTTATTTTTTTACTTTGAGCTCCACAACCTCTTCTAGCACGATCCTAAAACCATCCTATAACCGAGGATCATGTATTTTGCGGTATACTGGCCTTAATTTTTACATTTTTATAGCTTTTTCAATCAATTTAATTGGCTCCTCTTATGTTGACAATTCTTATTGCTTAAACATAGCTGTTTAAACTAATTAACTTTTTCAACACTTTTTTTTTAAATAGACCACATTTTCATTCTTTATTAGATGACATGAAATAAATACTGAGTCGATTGCACTAATTTTTAATTTTAATTAATTATTTCAATTCAATCAAAGAATGTGTTAACTTCCGAGATTTTATTTTTTTAATGTATAGCAGTAAGAATTGTGTAAAACATATGGATAAGTGGTAAAAATAAAAAAAATTATCAGAATCCGTTGGAGCCTATTATAAAATTGGTAGAAAGTATCCTGTTATGCCTTAATATATTGACAAATATATCGCAAATACATTATCTGTTAAAGAGTGGTTTTTGGGGCCGGATGGAGGAGAGTGGGGTGGGGGGTAAAAAGAAAAACTCGCAGTGGGGATTTCCCCAACCCCATGTTACTATAATGTGAAAATAGAGGGGATGTGCGAAATCCTCTAATAATGACCAATCGAAAAACTATGTATTCATTTTTTTGGAAACCTCACATAAAGAGCGATTTCCGCATAAAAATCACACGTTGCACAGTGGTTGAAAATGACGAAAAGCTAGACGTAAGTCGAAAAAAAAATTTTCCCTAAGCCTATTTTCGTTGATTGGTATCACTTGAGTGATATTTTCCCCATCGTTTTCCATCGCTGTAGTTAAGCAAACGTTCTTACATGCTTAAAGTTATCAGTTCTTCGAAAGTGACTCGTGAAGCGTTCGTGCCACGGTATATCGGCAAAACAAAATCGTTCGCTTCGAAAGTGCATCACTTCATAGTGGATAATCAGATTCCAATTCTACAAAATGGCATCTTCTCCTAAAAAGTATAATTTTCTCTTGTTTACAGGAAACACGAAGTCAAATCGTTTTACTTTTATACCTTGTTAATGTAATAGAGAAAAATTTCACGTTAATAATTAAAAGTATGCATTCAAAAACGTTTTTAAAAAAATACCCGCAAAACCCCGGTCCGAAGTTTTTTTCACATACCAAAATAACCTTCAAGTAACTTATGTTAAAAGCCCAGCTGCCGCGTATTGCAACTTTCTATTTTAATGAAGAAAATTTCGCTAATAATTTAGAGTCAAAAAATGCCAAGTGAATAATGCACGCATACTATAAAATTGTGATCTAGAAACGAGAGTAACATTAATAGAAATCATAATATTTTTATTCGTTCTTCACAAATATTTAAGTATTTTAATTTTTTCATCAATGAAAAAAAATTACCTTTTTTTTTGTTTTTGGTTTCAGAGTTGCCTAATTCTGCAGAAAAATTTAATTTTACGAGAAAGAAGATTTTTCTACTCATCAAAGAGCACTTTCAAAAATGTTCATATCAAGATTGCTACCGCATTATTGAAAAAGACTTGAAAAAAGAAAGCCATAAATTCACATTATCAGACGATGACAAAAAAAGTTTGGGAAGATTGATTTCAAAAATCAAATCCAAGTGGCAAGATGCGCATAGGACGGAAGACCAGTTTCTACGACGAAATTCAGAATGGTTAGATGTCTCCTTATCTTTCACTGCATCTCAGATGAGTGGATCATCAATTCCTGATGATGCCACTGAGCTCGGCCGGCCCTCTTCGTCCTTCGATGATGCCAGTGATAGAACAAAGCGAAGGCGAACAGAAAGCATCCGCCAACTTCATGCTACTGAAGAATTAGGGTACGCAACTCAAATGAAGTTACGAGCTGAAGGTAAAACTGACGCTGTCAAAGTTGTCCAGGATGTTTTACACGGGAGCCCCACAAGAGCATCAAGGTACCGGCGATCTCTAGATCGAGTGACCGAAAAAACTTTATCTAGTGATGCTGCCCATGCAATTTTGATTGATAATAAATTGACCAAGGATCAATACTTAGGAATTCGAAAAGTTAGTTTACAAAATGATTGCGCTTTGTATCCACCGTACCATCATGTTCTCGAAGCTAAACTACAATGCTATCCCAATAGATCAGAAATCACTGTTACTGAATGCTGTGCTGAAGTGAATCTGCAAGCATTACTAGATATTACGGTAGAACGTATACTTTTGGCTTATGTTGATGTAATTCAAAGTTTTCCAGCCGAAAAAGCTTATCAATTTGAATTAATCTGTAAATGGGGATGCGATGGAACCTCCGGCCAAAGTAGATTCAAACAAAAATTTGAAAACGATGATGGACGCAAGACGGACGAGTACATTTTTTTTACATTTTTGGTTCCCGAGAGATAAACGTCAATTATGTTCTAGCCTTAACAATGATTGATGGAAAAGTCTGTAATTCATTGACAGATAGTTCGTCTACTCAACGATGTTACCTTTGCCAATGTACGTTGACGGATTTCAATAAAATTGATAAAGTTTTAGGGAAAAAGATCGTTGATGGTAATTTGCAATTCGGCATATCTTCTTTGCATGCATGGATTCGTTTTTTCGAATGCTTGTTGCACTTGTCATATAGATTGGAGATAGGAAAAAAACAAATTCGCAAGGAAAACAAAGAACAATGTCAAAAACGTAAGGAACAAATTCAAACAAATTTTCGTGTCAAATTGGGGCTACTAGTATATCAGCCAAAACAAGGGTATGGCAGTACCAATGATGGAAATACTGCTCGACGATTTTTTCAAAATTCTCTAGTTTCTGCCGCCATAACGGGCGTCGACAAAGATATTATTGAAAGATTTCACACACTTTTGCGAACGATTTCATCTGGGCTTGAAATCAACGCTAAAAAATTTGAGGCATATGCTTTGACCACAGCA
>NC_046662.1:143686247-143732065 GCF_010883055.1 Belonocnema kinseyi
TATATCAACTTTTCGCGAAATACCTTCGAAGGAAATCAAGTGGCTTTCGATGGATGTTTTAGATTTACTAGAAATTAGTGAGGAACTAAAAGAATCTTTACATGATCAAAACTTAAACGATCCAAGTGAAAGTGATTATTAATGTAATAAAATATTCTCAATTACTGATGTTTGGAGTACAATAGGAATGCTGACATTTTGAGTTTATATTATATGTTTAAGAACTACAACTAATTTGTAAGGTACTGTTAGAATGCAAATAAAGAGATTAAGTTTTTGTACACGGAAATTTTATTACTGTACAACTGATTTTTTCTTCACGCGGACCACTTTCTGTAGGATTAGTTCATTATTCAATAGTTGTCCACCATTTTGTCCCTGCCATTCTGTTTTCGACGAACTTATTATCAAATTCTTAACCAACGACCTCTAAAACCTCCTTGTACAAGTTTTTGAGTGAATCAGATGTGATTTTTCTGTAGTCATCCGCCATATTATTCCGCCATTTTGTTTTTCGAAAAATTCAATATCAAATTCTCAATCAGCGACCTTCAAAACCCCCTTATACTATTTTTAGAGTGAATCAGATAAAATTTCTCGGTATTCGTCCGCCATTTTGAATCCACCATTTTGTTTTCGACAAATTCAATATCAAATTCTCAATCAGAGACCTCGTATACCCCAATATGCCAAGTGTGAGAAAAAGCGGATGATATTTTCGACTTTTGACCAGCTTTTCGTGTTTTTCAACCACTGTGCGTTGCTTTCTTAAAATTTCCGAAATATTTATGTACAATTGCGTGTCTATTGGAAAAATAGTGGAGTTTTTTAAATGGAATTTTTAATTAATATTTAAAGATGGCGCAAAGCTGCCAAGGCTTAGTAGTTTCGAAATGGCAATTTAAGAATTCGTAGCCAAGATTTTCTTCTCAACACTAATCATAAAGCCAGCATTTATTAGCTTTGTGGTCGAAGGTCATAAAGAAGTCTTCAAAAAAGAAAGATTTTAAATTTTGATAATTAAAAAAAATCCTATTTCTTCAAATATTATAGCGAATTTTTCAAATTTATAATTTTTTCTAATGAGCCATAATAAAAAACTATAAATAAAAAAATAAACTTTTGTCTAAAGCTCAAAGTTCTTCAGCGTCAACCCATGAAACATTTTATTATTTTGCTTTCATAAAAAACTAATTTTTCATGCTGTTCAAAACCTTCCAAAATCGCGAAAAAAATTAAACCCAAAATGCATAAAACACGAAAGAAAGTTTTATTTCGAAAAAGTAAAATCACAGCTTTTTCTTTTATTTATGGTAAAGAAATTTCATGTTCGACATAATGAACTTTTTATAAAATTTATGAATATGACTCGATGAAAAGAAGTATGTTTTTTGTCTTAGCTCAAACGGATTTGATTAATTTTGAAATTTTTACTTTATAATAACATACAAATATTAATTACACTTCATGTCTTACAAACGTTTATTTAATCATGAATTATTTCTGATTCTTAAATGAAGGATTACTTCATAGAATTATGTATACGAAAAACGAAAATTTAAAAAGCAATTGCATTAAGTTATTTCAAATAACGCAATTCTGGTCTTAACGGAATGAAAGGATTTGAACTGAAGGAAAAGCTAGAATCTTAAATTAATGTGTAAGCCAGTAATTTATTCAGAAAGACAGGATAGAATCCGAGAAGGAAAACATAAAGCTCATTTTCAAAAAGATAGAGCATTTTCAAAATTTGAAACAAACTTTTTTAATAAGTTTTAGACGTTGTTGTAAAAGTTTCTGTTACATGAAACTCTTTCCAGGTATCGCGGAACTTGGTAGCTGATGGGTGTGCTTAAGGTGGGCTTACTGGGAAATTGACGGACTTGACTGCGGGACCTGAATTAGTAGGGATCCTTCCAAAGGGGAATAAAAAAGTCCCCCGGAATATCGAGCGTGTGAGTTCTCGAACTCCCAAACCATGATATGATCACCGCGTCAAGGGATAAATGGTACCAGTTTTAACCCTCCTCAGTCGAGACGGAGATACCGGAGTCACAAAGGAGGTTTCTGAACGGAGACTTTGGTAGAGCAAATTGAATCCCATAGTATGTAGATGCGCCCTTGCCAGCGGGACTTTGCAGAGAGCGATCTTTATTTTCCTAGCTTCTCGTGAGACGATAATGGTTGACACACAAAAAATTAACAAGCACAATAATGAACACCGACGACAAAAATCGTGTTGCCACGGTGGAAGAACAATTAACGGAGCACTCCGTAAGGAAGATAACCCTAAGAAATACACTGAGAAGGAGAGCCCGCTCCGCAGGCTCATTCTACAATTAAGAGGGGAACGAGAAGCGCCAGGAGACACCTCGAATTGGCCTAACAATGCATGAGACGTAACGCAGACGGGGATAGGCATAATCCAAGAAACCTAGTTATACAGGAAAAGGATTAGCAGCTTGGAAGGGCGTGGCTCCATATATAAGGGGCTACGCAAAAAATTACCCTTTAAAATTACCAGGGGCAGATGGTATATATCTAGTGCTCTCAAAAAAAGAACATTGATTTCTTTATCGTCCCACTGAAAAACCTCTCTTGCAATAACAAATATTAGCAAATATTATTAGCGAAAATTTTCTCATAATTCTGTTTTAGCCATTTCAATACCTTATTAGAAAAGTCAGGTAATTTCACTTTGCAGAAATTACAAATAAGTTCAGCAATAATTTTCTATTTCAATTAATAAAACATGTTACCCTAGTAATTCCAAAAAATATTTAAAGAAATGTTCAACTTATGTAAATTTATGTTTTCAAATTTATTTACAATTTCACAATATTTCAAGTTAGAAAAATAATTACAGCTTGCAATTTCAGAATGAATTATATCTAAACGGTTTACAATCTTGCAGACACTGAACGGTGAACCCTTCTTAGTTTCACCAGTAGTGAAACATAGTAGGTACATAAGATGGTACATAAGACCATCATAATATGGTTGTAATGATTTAAAACATTTGTCAAGAAAAACAACTATAGAAAGAAAAATTAAATAGCTAAGCTTCCATTTTAATATTTTTTGTTCTTATTATTAGGCTATCTCTTCTATTTTTTCAGAATGTGTTCATGGTAAAGTATACTTTCATTAAGTGTAAATTCCAAATAAAAAACTAATATACGTGAATAGATATAGGCATCTGAAAAGTGTGAAAATGGTAATATTCAAGATTAAATTAAAGCTTCATATATAAAGTTCTTTAGAAGCATTTTTTGGAAAATCATTTTCAACATTGTGACAGAATGGTTACTCAGCAAATCAAACTCGTTACGGTCCTGCAGGAAGGGATTGCCGTGCCGTATTCAAAATGGGCCGGAAACCCCCGACGGGTCCTGAAGTCACGAGTGACGGAACGTCCTATCGTCAGTCTTGGTTCTTCCTCCTTGGCCTGGCTCATCATCTTGTGTCGCATCTCCTCTTGGACGAGGATATGTCACTCCCATACGACGGAAACTATTAGGGCTTAACGTCGCCACCTGGAATTGCCGGCCCACCCTTTTGCCAAATAATCTATGAATCATAAGTGGCAATAAATGATATTATTTCACTTGGACTCTTTTATTGTGTTTGCCCTGATTCTCAGCGTGCTAATCCCATTTTTTTCTGTAGGCAAACCCGTCATACACATGTCATCAATCAATTGACAAATGGAACTCAATATCCGTTAATTTTGAGGTGGTTAAAAGGAGAAATAAAAAGAGAATCTTTTCCCAAGTTAAATTCTTGATTATCTTACTGGAACTAAATGCGCTTTGTGCCATCTTAAAATATAAATTAAAATGCTATAAAAAAATTTGCAATTTTGTCCATAGGAGTGCAATTTTTTCAACCAAAATTAGAATTGTACCCCCCACCCCCCAAGCCTTTTGGCGTTTAGAACATACTATAATCGAGTGCGAAGCACAAGACGTGTGAGAATGTGTTCGTTAAGACCGAAGGAGCAAATGCCGAGCATTAAGCGCGGATCGGTGGAAATAATTATATGAGGTAGTTCGCGAAGTAAGAGACCTAACGCCGGGGAGCCCAATTTTACAGGGTGGGCGATCGTAGACCAGTTCGCAAACAGGTATTTAAGGAACTTTGATGATCATAGACTTTCCAATTTTTTGGTACAATTAAAATATTATGTAGTTAAATAGTCCTTTCATTGCCCTGAAAAGTTTAAACTAGCTTTACTACAATATTTTTCCAAATCTTTATTCATAAGTTTTCAGGATTTAACATGGTCTTTTATGACAACATATTAGACTTGCGGCACATAATGAATTTTAGTGGCTAAGACATCGAAATAATTTTGCAAGAAAACATAGAATATAAAATCTGTAATCGTTTTGAATATATACGTATAATGAAATGTATGTATCACCGCGAAATTAACGGACTCATGTTAAAATAGAGAAAGCTTTCTCGATCACCATGGCTGAATAAACTACCGCCATAGAGGCTGAGAAGCAGTACTCGGATATGGTATTATTTGTAATAACCTTTTACCATTTCTTTAATTAAAAAGGGGTTTGACACTTCGTTGACTAGAAATGCCATCATCCAGCCACATTAAGTAGACGGCAAGCGTCTACGAAAAACATTCCCTGCACATACCACTACATCTTTACACTCCACTACAGCGCACTAGCACAGCCCACACGCGCAGCACGTACAGTTCTAGTGGTAAGTAGTGGAGCTCGTTTTCGCAGGTCCCTTGTTCCACCTCTGAGTACGCTTATCAAGCTTGTTTCTAGCTAGTAGTAATTGACTTTATAAATTTCTACTACTGAAAATAAAAGAGAAACTCAAAACCATGGATTGGTGTGAAAAAATAAAAATCAATTTTTTGGGCGTTAGGTCCCCTTTTTCGCGACCGATCACATACTTACATACAAATAATATGAACAGCTTAAGACTCATAGGGTAAAATGGGTTGACAGTAAAAATAAACTGATTGGGAAAAATTGAGAAAAATATGCTAGGAGCTCTCTTGAATCAAACTTTGTGACAAACAAGAAATACAGCAATATGTTAATTCGTATAAATTCGGCAAGAAGTAATAATTCCTTAGAATCTGCTATTCGGCCGATCGCGACAAAAATTTAGTAGGGGCCTTAATTCATTCAAATCCGTCAGCACGAATTAAAATCCGTGACAACCAATTCTTTTGAATTCCCAAGATTTGAAACAAATATTATTCTTAATTCAGGAAAGTAAACGCCTAGCTCTAATTCGCCCTAATCCGTGACGGCAAATTTCATAGTGTTTATTAATTGAATTTAATTCGTAAAAGGAGAACCAACCTGCGGGGATTAAAGGATCCGTTGTAACTATTTAGCAAAGTATTCTTCAGATCGGTAGGGGTATTCTGACTGATATCCGTAGATTCTGAATTTCTACGTTTTAAATCTCTGTATATGAAACATGGAGAAATTTGTTTTTAATTGTAACTTCTTTTCAGTTGACTAACCTGCGGTCCTAACCGATGAAACGCCTAATAGGAAGCAAATTAAAATATCTAAGAAATAATCAGACCTATCAGGAATAGTCGGGTTGATCAGAAATCGCCTGAACCTCTGAACATTTCTCACGATTCCTGAATTTCTTTTAAACAGGCTCTAATTAAGTTTAAAACTGAGGGACATACATTTATGCATTAACGCATGTAAATCTGCTGGTGTATTATCAATAACAAGGCAATCTTCTGGTGTATCATCCCTGGGATACCATTGTTTCTGTCAGCATACTCGTTATGACTAGTCTATATATTACGTAACATTTTTAGATAAAAAAAAATCGCGGTTTTTTGGTTTGTATTTGGTGAATGAGATACTTCTTTACAATTTCTTTTAACGTACTTTTCATCAAATTAGTTCAGTTCGAAAGGAAAAAACAACACTCTTTTTTTTAATGAGAATTGTTTTTTTTCACTTAGATCTCAGGATCCCTTTCGATTTTTTTTAATCTGTATGGCTTCACAGTGGGCGTAGACTTTGTCCGAGATGACAGATGTTAGCCATTTGCATAGAGTTGAACGGCAGGCCATCGGTCGAAAGGCCGATGGACTCTAGGCGCCGGGTTTTTTAAGTAGGTACGTGATGCCTTCTATCATAAAAGATAATGCCGAAGGTGGCTGATCGAGCATATTTTAATAGCACGTACCCAATGAACCTTCACCTAGCAACTTGACTGTAGCAACTGCTTAGTAGGATACAATTATCTGTATCGGTGCAACAGATAGGCGTTCAATCAGGTAGAATGGCAAACCCCGGGTGCTAAGGTAGCCCACCAGTGCTCTTAAGGCTTTTGTGATTGTGAGTTTTGATGAAAAGTGCCTTAAGTCCGTTCTACACTTTGAGATTCGAATAGAGCACGTTCGATGTGCCCTTCAAAATGCTGGAGACTTTCTGAAACTTGGGTGTATTTTTTCGTATCCGACCTTTGTGGTACCAAAACTGGGCGCTATTCTGAATCCTGAACTTCCGTAATGACGTTAATTCCATTAGTCACAGTATCTCGGCCTACAACCTCAGCATCTCCCTTACAGCTAGAGCATCTGGAAGGTCACTACTTTAGGCGGACGGATCGTATACTCCCCTTCTTATGCAGTCAGTTTCTACCGCAGGCAGTAGTTCATTAACAAATACTAAACGTTTTTGGCCTGTTAGATGCTGTTAGGTCGTTTTCTCCACCTCGTGGAGACATGCATTTAAAAGAAGATATAAAATTCTCGTCGAACAGGTCCACCACTTTTTTCGTAGTAAAGAAAGTGCGAACAAAACCTTTAGTTTGTTCTTTTCGGTTGAGTTCCTGTATGGAAGGAAGATTGTTATGTAAAATCTCGTGGCGGTTCGAGACAAAATCTCGAGGCAGTTCCAGTTGCCACGAAGAGATTAAAATTCAAATAAAGAAATTATTCAATTTCAAAATTGACATTTTGAAATTTCGAAATTCAAAATCTGTGAATTTTTCCGATCAAACAGAATCTCAAAAGCGTCTTAAAAAGCAAAAAATCAATCCACTATAGCACTTTTATTATTGATGGAGGTTTTTTGACCAGGAAAATTAATGAATAATTTTCGATGTTATTGGTTTTGTCTACTGGTTTTAATCAATATGATTGAAATATTGATTAATCTTAAGATTGTGAAAAAATGCTCTCTAACTCCGCTGGGATATGAGCCCAGGTCCTTCAGATTGTCGGTCTGATGCTCTACCAACTGAGCTACGGAGAGACGATAACATTTTCTTCACAACCTCCTTACAAGCTGAATGTCAACGTCATTCCTTATACTAGTAAGATTTTTATTTTATTAAACATGAATTCATATTTTATTATTGATGGAGGTTTTTTGACCCGAGAAATTAATTAATAATTTTAGATGTTATTGGTTTTGTCTACTGGTCTAGATCAATGTTATTAAAATATTGAGTAATCGCAACAAGTCACAGATCTCGAATTTAAGACCTTTAAATCTCTTATATCAGAAATTAAAACTAAATATATCCATTCCCAAAATATATTTCATTCCCACTGCACCTTGCTTGGCTTTATTATAGCCCCGCACCTATAATTTTATTTTTCAAATTTGGATCCCACTTGATTTTTTTCAAAAACTATAGTAAAAAAGCTGCGACTTTTCCTTATGAAATATCTCAATTCCAGAGTAACTTTTTCAGGACTTCAGTACTTGAACGATGAGCAACCGGATACTCCGCTGGAGCTGAGTCCACGTGATCATTTGCCGTTATCTCCACGTCGGGGAACCATGTGGAAGAACCTCATTCTAATGCCTTGCCTTAAATAATATCTTACACTGTAAGCGAGACTACTCTCTGCATTAACAGCGTTGAGACGGCCATTGTAAAATTACAAGTTATAAGCTACAATGCCTGCATTACAAGTAGTGCAAAAATTAAGTAGGAATATACCTTCATAATTGAAACCATTGACATAGTGTTTCTGTTTATCTGCGTGATTTATTTTAATGTGATGTTGATACATTTTTATTCTCCTTTCTTCCTTGTTCTATATAGTTTACTTTTTAGAAGTGCCGTTCGTTGTCATCTTTGCAGGACTTTTTGTTTTATTGGCTGCTTTCTTGGCAATTTTTTGTGTGATTTTGTTTTTCAGCAGTTTTTTCGACGGGTATCTTCCACGCTTCTTTTTCCACCTTTTACAAAATTGAATTCATTACGTTTTGTACGATGAAGTGTGGCACTGCAGTGAACCCGGAAATGTTACTGCTTCGTAAAATCTTCCATTATGAATCTATGTAGCTGAGGTGTGATTTTTATTGTTGCTGATTCACCTTTGCAGTGTATAACGTTCCAAAATTTAATATATAATATTATATATTTTCTACATATTTTTAAATTTTAATATTTTTCAACCAGTTTCACAAAACACTAGTTCTTTTTTAAAAAATAGTTTTGAACTTAAAGATGTTCTAAAAAAAATTATTGTACCTAAAACTCACTCAATAGTTTCCTTAGATGTTGTGTCGATGCTTGATAGCATTCCGCTTGATCTTGCTTTAGATTGTATCGAAGAAAAGCTTATCTTAAATCATAATTTAACAAAAATAACTAAGAATAAACTATTAATAGCCACTAGAACTGTTTTCAATGGCACTGTTTTCTCTTTCAATAACAAATTCTATAAACAGATATCAGGTTGTCCCATGAGTTTGCCCTTATCTCCGGTAGTTTCTGATTTAGTATTACAAGATGTTGAAAAAAGGGCTCTCGACTTATTAGATTTCACACCCATCTTGTATAAAAGATATGTTGACGATATCATAGCAATTGTTCCTTCCAATAAAATTGACCTTCTTGTAAACGTGTTAACAGTATAGAGGAGAGCATAAAATTCTCTCATGAAATTGAAATAAACAATGTTATAAACTACCTTGATTTACAAATAATTAAAGCTTCAAATGGTTCTTTACTAACTAACTGGTATAAAAAACCATCTTAATCTGGGAGATATCTCAATTACAATTCACATCATTTATTTGGTCATAAAATCGGTTTAATCCAAGGTTTAGTTGATAGATGTGTCAAATTGAGTGAGTTGCAATATAGAAAAGAAAATTTAAATCAACTAAAAACAACATTAGTATCTAAAAACTATCCTCTTCCTTTAATTAATGACATTATCGCTGAGCGTGTGCATGGAATTTATAACAGTACTAAAAATAGAAATAAATGGATTGATACTTACAATAAATTTGATTTAAAAGTTACGTTACCGTATATACAAGGTCTCTCTGAACGTTTACGTAGTTCATTAAAGAAATTTAACATAAATGTTTATTTCGAAAGCACTAACAGTTTAGATAACTATTTATTAAAGAAAAAAGATAGGGATAGGATTGAAAATTTGTCTGATGTTAATTATATGATAAAATACAAATATTGTAATAAAGTTTATATAGGTGAAACTGGGAGGAGATTAAAAACTAGAATTGCCGAACATAAAAGAGATTCTACAATTGGGAATTTAAATACAGGCTTGTCACAACACTCTTGGAATTCTAATCACTATTTCGATTTCGAATTCAGAAATATTAAAATAGTAGCTACTGAAAAAAATAATTATCAAAGACGTATTATTGAATGTATATTCATAAACAAATTTCGAAATATTTCTGTAAATTTACAAAATGAAATTTTAAATATTAATAAAATTTACCGAAGCATAATTAATTAATGTCATCTTATTTTAGTTACAAAAGAATGTTTCTTTAAATCTTTAAATTTAAATTTAATTTAAGTTCGCGCAATTATCCTCAATAATTGGTTGGAGCCTTAATTTTTTAAAACTTTAATAACGTATAAGCTATTTTTAATTATGCCAAAAAAAATTGACACGTATTGCCTCCAAAATTGGAATGATTGATGTTTCGCTTACAAATCGTTTTAAACTAAGGTATTATTTTTTAAATATTTTTTACTCATAAACAATAACTTTTTTAAAACTATTTATATTTATTTTTATTATGTATTAGCTTATTATAATTATTATTTAGATACTTTGAAAAAAGCACGCAGTGATGCCGAAACGTTGTCGAACTTTTAATTTTTGTTCTAAAAATAAATGGTGTTGAATTGATAGCTCTCATTTGTTTTTATTTTGCCGTGACCGTAAGACAGAAGAAATAATTTTTCTATAATTCATTATTACATTGTCGGTCGAAGAATGGTTTGATTTGGTGTTTCTAAATCTTTACATCATACACACAGTCAGCAACATTCTGGTCACCATCGGTTATTTATCTTACATCTGTACGAAGTATGAACTTACCACAAGAAAACAAATTAGATATTGGATACATACCAACAGAAGATTAGTTATTCTGAAAGAACAACGTACTTTTTTAATCAGGTGCCGAAATGATGCCTTAATACAAGCACACATTCAACAACACTTAAACAAGTATAATATACACAATTTAAATTATAATTTAAATTTTAAGTTTCAAAAAACTAAATTTAACTTTCAAACAAAATGTCTACGATTAGAAATATCTGATGGCTCTATTAATAAGTTTTTTGATTCACAAGAGTTAAATCTCCCAAATTTGAAATATATATATGTCCTTAATTTTCAATAACAATATTAAAGATTTTAGATTAAATAGATGTTTCAAAAATTCATCAAATGTTAAATTATTCATATTTATTTTTATTATGTATTAGCTTATTATAATTATTATTTAGATACTCTGAAAAAGGCACGCATTGATGCCGAAACGTCGTCGAAGTTTTAATTTTTGTTCTAAAAATAAATGGAGTTGAATTGATAGCTCGTTTTTATTTTGCTGTGACCGTAAGACAGAAGAAATATTTTTTCTGCAATATATAATATAATAGATAATATTTAAATTAGTTTAACAAGGCGAGGATGCGAGATGTACATCGCCGATTTGGCTGGAACTTTAGAGGATGAAAGTAAATCAAAATCCATTAAAGGTATATTTTCTCTTTTAATCTAATGGGCTTTTTATTATCCTTGTTCATTACTTTACGAATTAATTGTGCATACAATCAATCAGATTTATTTTTAATTAATATAATTCAAAGCAAAAAACAGCTTTCATGACAGTAGAAGTAATTTTCCAGGTAAAATGTGCATTTATTTAAAATAACTTGATCGCAGAAATAATACATTTGTCCCTAACAATTAAGCCCTAAATATTATATGATTCGACTATAAAATAAGTCAATCTCTTCTGATAGAACGCATGCTTGTACTGATGTCTATAGCAGTCAGCCTTTCAGATCCCTAAAACTAGTTCCTTGTTTACAAAGAGGGATCGGTATAGAATATTCAAAATTTTTAATATAACAAAATAAATCAACTTCTTTCGAAAAAAATGCTCGTTATAGCTGCTACCTATAGCATTCAGGTTTCTAGCTTTTAAAAATTAGTCCGCTGTCCATACACATAGCTCGAAAGATGATTTTCTAATGATATTTTTGTTCAATTTCCGTTGTATTTCCATCGTTTATTATTTTCTATACAAAAAGATGCACACACGCAATATATCATTCCTTTACAAACTTTGGATTTTATCATTTAAATTTAAAACCTCTTAAATTTTTTCTACGGAGAGAATCACCTTTTTAATAATAATAGTCTTTTATTTCCTTTTTCATTTAGACTCATAGCCGATTCAGATTTAAATCAAAGACGTCACTAACTCGATAAAAGGACAGGGTAAACCCTGAGTCTACTCTTCAATAATTCTCTGTATTATAGAATAATAGTATGTTGCATTACAAGGGATGAAACACAGCGATTGCAACGAGTGTTAAGTTTGCTGCCTGAGCGAAGTCAGGGCTGCATTCACACGAATTGCGATCGCTGTGTTACATTCCTAGTAATGCATATTATTTTTCATAGCAATTCTTTTGAAAATTCGAGTTCAGGTCCCTGTAGACCCTATCTTTCTACCTACCTGCCTGTATATCCCTGAATTGAAACAAAATGTCTGTACCCTAAGGATGCAAACACCGTCTTTCAGCCCGATCTACACGCATCGAAACTCGAAGACAAAAGGTTTCAACCCTAGGAATGCAAACACCATGTTTCAACCCTTTCTGCAGGTATCGAAACTCGAATTTTCAATAGAGGCGGTATTAAAAATTTATTTTATGCTTGAAATTAGAGATATCAATAATGTCAGGTGCACTAGCACTAGGAAATGGATGCTTCAACGTTGCTTCAACTTGAGACCTGAGCAGTATATTGAGCGTCGAGCAAGAACAAAGGCTCGAAATAGACAAAGGTTAAGCGCCGCAGTAAAATTCTCAACAAACAGGCACAAGATTGTACATCAGAGGGATAATGTCAGGTGCACTGGTACTACGAAAGGGATGTTTCAACGTTGCCTCGACTTGACACCTGAGTAGCTTGTTATCGAGCAAGAAAAAAGGCTTGAAATAGACAAGTTCGCTCCGATGGGAAATGTATGATACAGGTTGTCGAGGATGAATCCTCAAGCCGCGCGGCTCTTTTTATGGACCGCGGCGTCACACAATGTTTTAAGATTTATTCATTTGAGAATCTCGTTTGTCTACTAACATGCTACCCCATATTACTCGCAGCTTGCAATATATGGATGCCGAGCAAACCTGCTAATTAACAGGTGCGTCTACAATGACGCAGCAGCTCATCAGCGCGTCCTGTCTATGGCTTGGAATGATTACCGGAAAGATTTCCAACCAGCCTCTCATAGACTGTCTGTGGAAAGCTTGAAAGTTCATCAACGCATAGTGAGATGCATAGAGAGATTGATGTCGCTTTGGAAAAATAGATTTACTATCTCATCTGGAAAATATCAAGTGACAACAAAGAAAGTCACCTTCCATAGGGACGTCTTTCAGGGTGACACCATGAGCACTTTGTTTTTTTGCATCACACTTTTGCCTGTTATCTCTCGCACTAAGAAGTTCTTCTGGATGCCTCTGTAGTGACACTTATCATCGTGAGCATAAGGTCCCTCATGTATTTTATATAGATGACCTGAAGATCTATGGCTTTGGATTGGATCAGTGTGCCAAGATCCATCTGAAGAAAGGAAAGCTTATTGGCGTTCCCGAGGACCCTCGGGTTTTGGATATAAGTGTTATTAGACATCTCAAAACTGGAGAGACCTATACATACGTGGACCTGCCTCGAAGCCGCATTCAGAACAAAGCATCCGTAAGGGAGTGTCTACGAAGCAGATTCAAGCATCTTGTTCGGAAGATGTGGTCTTCAAATCTTTCGGCGCTGAACAAAGTATCTGCGACTAACATACTTGCTGTTTCGGTTCTTCTTTACTCGTGGGTGATGGTTCAATGGAGGATTTGTGGCCATTCCATGGTGGATCTTAATTCATTCCTGGGAAAAAAACTGCAATGTAGGCCTATTTCTACAGCCCGACGTTCTAACGGCTGGCACAGCGGGAGAGTATACAAGAGTTTGTACCTCTAACTTAGTTTGTGTGACGTTCGCAGGAATATGTAAAACCTTGCTATTTAGGTATTCTAATAATGCATGCAGGTCATTTGCGATATTCATCTTGAGCAGATAATGCGTTTGTGTTGGTTCTACGTGTTTGAACTCTAGTAAAGCATGATAAAAATTCCTTTGAAGGTGCAGTAGTTTTTCTGAGATTTGACTTTTCACATAATCCCCATTAATACCTAGATGCGGTTCTTGTGGATCCGGTACTTGATGTTTATTATCCCTAAGACCTATGCCTTTTTAGATTCAATGAGGTCTGCGTTGTTCACATCTTCCTAGGGCAGTTAATCAATAGAATGCTGCTGTTCCACTTTCATTTTGATAGCAGCTATTTCAACAACCAAAAGAAATCTATTTACAGATATTGAGCGTTTTAAATCCGTTAGATTTTGCTCATTTATTCTTGTGGCTAGCTCTGGGTACTTAAGAAAGAAGAGTTGATTACATTCTCCCCTCACACTTTGCGCACTTTTCTCTTTCAAAAAATAAAGACTCATAACATTTCTATTGATATGGTACATCCGTTTTAATCGAATCAATTACCGCAGCTTGATCATGTGATGTGGCTTCCTCTAAATGATTTACATTGCCGTCACTTTTACATGTGAAATCAAACTGATGTTTAATTTCCATTTCTCGGCCTTCTGATACACTTTCTTAGTAGAGACGCGCCAATTCCTCTTTCATTGTGGTATCCCAATTAATGTTCTCCCACGGTATTTCTGTCGAGGTAGTTGGCTGCAAATAGCTAATGCTGGCCAAAGCATCCTCAGCAGGTACAGTTGATGTTCCACTGCTTATCGTTTGTCGCAGATGTTCTTGCTGACCAGCTATTTGATTAGTGAGATCTGCCTAACTATCTCGCAGCTCACCATCGCCACCCTCCCCCATGCTGTGGTCCCTAGCGTTGGCTCCAGGGCAGCCACGACGAGCATCTGGAAGCGTTAAGTGTTTCAATATTTGTAATATGCTCTCCATGATAATTTAGGGGGTTTGGTCTTCCTCTTAGTCCCTATTCTCTTCGTTCTCTACCTGTCTGGCATGGGAAACCCTGTCAGTAGCAGTGCTATCACCAACAGAGCCATCAAAGTAATGAGAGGAATGCTCAAGCACTAGCGCGAATTCAACGTGGTTTTATTATATATTATTGAAAACTTTTTCCTGGGTGAAACCGCTTCTTCATCTTAGCCATGGTCTGAATATAGTGACTGATGAGACAAGGATGTTATAAGTTAATTTAATATGATGTTTGAAATCATTTGCGATGATGTTGTAGGTACAAAATTAATCCGCGGGCGTGGGAGGTAACAACAGCCTGTAGTCAAAATCACAATAGGATGGATAGATGCATGTTTCACATTCGCAACGAGACAAGGTATTACAGCGATCTTTTTTCAGGGGAACATGAGAAACCAGAAATATTTTCACGACTTTTTGTTTGGACTTCAAACCTCGTTTAAGCTTACGGTCTCAAATCGGAATTTTCAGCCAATTCACCGCCACTTTTGGCCTTCTTGCTTCTGCAGAACAATAATATCCACATTTTAATCAAATATGTCCACGCGGGCAGAGTACCCGGGGGAAGGGGTTGTAAAAAATTCCACGGCTGTCCACGAAGGGGAGGGGTGTGTGAAAGTGTTGACAAACTGTCCACGTGATATATGAATCGTTTCCTGAAATTGGCATTGGAATGTATGTGTGTAAAGGTAGCCATCATATCCAAATAATCTCCTAACTGTGGAACTTGTGACTTAACCTTTTAAGGTCGGTTTAAACCATTTGATTAGCCCAAATGAGTACGTGAGGACAGGAATGGCATAGGTGTTTAGTGCCCTGATTTTGTTTGTCGAGTTTTCCGTTTTGTGGTAAGCGTGACTAACTAAAAAATAAACGTACTGGTATCATATTCTTATGTGTTGTGACTCTTAAAGATCAAATTCATACACAAAAAATCCTCAGTGTGCTTACAGTTTCCCCTAGCTAGGATAAATCTACGGAAATTAAATGTCTTGCGCATGATATTCTGAATTATGAAGAAAAAAAAAAGAAAGAAGTTTCTCTGAAGTTTTGCTCTCTTAATATAAATTTGACCACTAAAATTTTCGAGCTTTTACCATTTTCTCCCTAGATGCGAAAAGTAGGGAAAAGCCTAAGGATTTTCTGGTCACCGAAGGCATAACAAAAATTTGCCTACACGAAACAAGTGACTAGGATACCCTTATGGATTTTGATCCGCTGAATCCAAATCTGGCCTCAAAACTTCTCGTAAACATCTTATTTTTCCCCTAGATGCAGAAAATAGGCAAAAACCTAGGGGTATTCTGGGCGTTATTTTGTTAATACCAGTATATGTGAAAATAGAGAGATGTCTTTCTCATATTATATAGATTTGCACGGGAAAAATTAGCAAAAATGCAATATCCTTTGCAGGTTTGCGTGATGAATCTAAATATGAACCCCCAATTTTTCGGGTTTGTTCTATTTGCTCTCTAAATGCAAAATGTAGCGAAAATCGTAGGTAATTTTTGGCCGCATAGGCCTACCAAAAAAAGTTGTCTGTACGAGCCAAGTGACTGATTTCGCACGCAAAATTGTAAAGGATATTAGGTTTTTGTTATTTTTTCCCGTGTAAATCTATATAATCTGAGAAAGCCCTTCAATTTCCCTAGAATTACCCAAGCTAGGGGAAATAGAAAGCATACTAAAGAATTTCTGTGTACAAATTAAGTCTCTACAAGACGTTGCACTTAAGAATATAATATCGATGTGCCTATTTTCGCGTATACTGTTATTATCAAAATAACGTGCAAGTTATCCCTAGGTTTTTCCTTATTTTCTGCATCTAGGGGGAAGCTGTGCTGCAAAATATCATTTCTGAGGCCACACTTGGATTCAGCGGCTTTAAATGCATAAGGGTAGCCTAGTCACTTGTTTCGTGCAGACAAATTTTTTGTATGACCTGTGTGACTCGAAAACCTCAATTTCCATTAGGGTAGCCTAGTCGCTTTTCTCGTGCAGACAAATTTATTGTATGGCCTGTGTGACGGGAAAATCCCTAGCCTTTCACTACTTTTTGCACATAGGGGAAAACTGAGACGTGTAGGACAAATTCTGCGGCCATATTTGGATTCAGCGGCTCAAAGTCCATAAGGGTAGCCTAGTCACTTGTCTCGTGCAGACAACTTTTTTTTGGGGGCCTGTGTAATTGATGCATCGGAGGAACCAAACATTCCACTAGGGCGAGGTCCTAGTGCGAAAAAATATCTGTGTTCGTTCCGTCCTGTTCTATTAATGGCTCCTAGCGTCGATCCGTGTCCAACTCTTGCTGCGCTGCGCGACATTCTTTAAAGCGAGCAACAACTTGTTTGTACCACCGAACCCGTCGCAACCACGTTTCATAATTATTAAAATTTTACGCTCTTCATTTCAGCACGGGTTATACTGTGGCAACCCATTACCATATTGAACCAGTGACCGAGTTCTTCATTAAAAACAAAAATAATTCTTTAACAATATGTTTGCAAATTGAAAAAAATTCCACAAACAATTGCTGTCTTGGAATTGTTTTTCGAACTTTGCACTAAAATGACTATGGCAACCGTTCACAGCAGTGGCCAATTAATGACAATACGGCTTACAAAATTTGATCTTTGCGTAACGGATTTAACTCACAGAATATAGTTGGTCTTCCCTAAAAATATTAGGTACGACATATTCAATTTTTTACCAAATTTGTCTTCAAGACTCAATCCAAAACAACATGTCATTTGCACATTATCAAAAAATACTAACATGAGAAAATTTGTTTTCAAGTTATAAATTTTCATTATGTTTTATTAACAAAAACTATAAGTATAAAAAAATCGACATAAGTTTCGAAATAATAGGAAATTTGTTTAAAATTTCCAATCAAGTAAGAGAACAGAATATATTAACCGTTTTTTTATACTTTTTTCAGATATCAACACGACAAATTTTGTCCCTCAGCTCAAAAGATTCGATTAGGTTTAGCATTTTTGGAACGCCCTAATCTAAACACTATGCAAAATCCATTAATACTTTTCAATACTTCTCTTCTAAAATATAATTTTACAAAAATGAAAAATTTAAGCTTTACGAATGAAAATATAATAATCATGTATCAGATTATGTTCTGATATGATACACAAACAAGAAACTGTCTTTACTGAATCAAAAGTAATTCAGTCAATTTTCATTCAGTCAATAACTTCAAGATAGTATCAAAATAGAAAGTCGTTTTTGCACTTTACTTAGTTCACACTCAGCGGTTTTACAACGTTTTTTTGGCTTACCCCAAGTTATTTTAATATCATAAGATTATTATCTTTCTTTAATAATTTTATAAATCCGTATTAAAATCCTAAAGAGCTAAGCACACGTAAGATTAATAAAAAAAATTCAAATTTATTTGTATACTTAAAATGTTAGGCAGTAGATATGTAACTTAATATATGAAGAGTGACCCCAAAGTTAGCCTATTTTTGAACCTCCCTTACGAGCTGAGTCTATGTCTTGTGAGCTAACGTTTGCTTTCCTTAAATCGCCTGAATTGAAGTCTGGTACGGAGGGTTTCATTTTTGCATGCCAAGACGGTGTCATTTCCACCTTAACATACCGTCGCCACATTTTGAGCCAAGACATTCCCGATGATAGTTGCAGGACGTGCCATGCACACCCCGAGCATTTGGCTCACATACTATCTAGTTGTCCAACTCACGCGGGAACGACCTGCATTCAAAGGCACAATGCGGCACTGAGAGTGCTTTATTACCATCTCTGTCACTCTTACGGCATTAACCTTAATATGGCTCCTCTAAATGCTCCTAGGGAAATCGAGTCAATTGTCGAGAATGGGAAGTGCCGCATAAACTGGAACTTTATATTCTCGACAATTGTTTCTGTTGCTCACTCGAGGCCTGACATGGTTCTTCTTGACTTCGAGAAGCGAACCATTTTCGTTATCGATTTTTCGGCACCAACTGACAAAAACATCATAACCAAGGAGAATGAAAAGAAAGAGAGGTATCGAGAACTTATAAGGGAGTTGCAACGCTTGTACCCGGAATATTCTGTTAAACTAATCGTTCTTATCGTCGGCGCTCTTGGAGGTGCCAAGCTTTCACTTGCTAATGGCCTAAAAAGCATCCCTGCGTGTCAAGAATATGCTAAAACACTTGCGGGAAAAATTCAGAAGTCGGTAGTCCTTGGGTCGCTCCGTGTTCTTAGGGTGCACGAGGCTTTTGTTGGATCGTCGTATTGATTTCTTTACAGACTGTAACCACCTATCTCACGGTCGTGAGACGTAGTTGTGGCTGAAATTTCACCGTGATTTCGCTGGGAGCGGGTGCAATTTTCCAGATTAGCACCCGATCCCGGCGAAATCCTGCGGTTGTCCTTATGGCAAATTTTTAATTATATATATATATTACAAATATCTAATTACTCGTCATTATATGACGACTAATTAGATACATGTAATATATTTTCACATTTTCCCAGGTCGCCAGCGAGGTCCAAAAAATAGGTTTAAAAACAGCCTATTTTAGCGTCACTCTTTGAATGGAATGAAAAGGGATAGGGCAGAAAGATGAAGTAGAGATGACAAGAAAGAAGTAGGATCCACCCTGAAAACTCCGAAAATAATCAGAACACTACTGAGAAAAGAACAACATAAAGAGGGGAAGAAGGAAATGGAGAACGACGCGGACAAAGTTGAATACAGAGGGACGGTAGAAGTTGAAAAGTTAAAGTTAGAAGAATTGCGTGAAATGATGATAGTTAATACAGATAAACGAAAAAAGGCAAGAGCAAAAAGCAATAGGAGAGAATTTAAAACGGGCAATTAGGAAATAAATGGCAAAACTTAGAAAAGAGATGCGAAAATGGGAAGACGTTAGGGAAAATTTGGCAAAAAGGAGAGAAAGAGATGAAAGAAAAAGAAACAAAGTGATAAATTAAGAGGTAAAACAGAAGATCAGGAAATTAGAGGTAGGTTATTATATAGATTCGGATCAATTTCCCTTAATCGTGCCATTAGATGGAGAAAAGTGTAATAGCAATATGGATAAAAAGAAATCAACGGAAAAAATGGCAGGAAAAGGGGATTGGTCAATGGAAGCAAAAGAACGGTTTAAAGAAAAGGTAAGAAATATTAAAATGGGAGAGGCAACTGTGGACGAGTAGATGGAAGAAATAATAGGAGAAACAAAAAGAGGATTGGAGTCCGAAAGCATAACAGAAGTTAGTAAAGGAAATAACAGAAGTTGATAGGATGAGGATTGTCAGGAGAAAAAGGAGGTTAGAAAGGGCTAGTAAAGAAACGGTAGAAGAGGTTTTGAAAGTAGTAAACAGAGATACAAAGAATAAAAAAGAATAAACCAGGATATTGAAATGATAGAATAGAAACAATATTTTATGGATTTGCGAGAAAAAGTTGAGAGAAAGATTAAGAAAGAAGGAATATATAGTAGAGAAAGAGATGAGGAAAAGGATATAACTGGTCAAGATGTTAGGAATAATGAAAGATAGAAAGGCTCCTGGTATAAATGAGATTCCAAATAAAGTATGGATATATGGGGGGACGGAACTAAAGGAATGGGCATGAATAATGTGCAATAGAGTATGGAGAAGAGAGAGGTAACCAGAGTTATAAAAAGAAGCATTAGTAGTACCCATAGTGAAGAAAGGTGAAGTAGAGGAAGTTAAAGATTATAGAGGTGTAACGCTGATGCCAAAATTGTATAAAGTATCTGTAATTATATTGTAGGAGAGATTCAAGAAACAAGTTGTGGAAAAAAAGGTAAAGCCACTGAATCTGACAGGGTTTCGAGAAGGAATGGGGGTGATGGAAAATATACATGTATGAAGTATATCTATGAAGTAGAAAAATACTTAGATAGAAAATGTGAAATTTAAATGTAGAAAAGACAAGGAAAATGAGGGTGAGAAAAGGAGGGGAACAAAAAAAAATGGACTAGAAGATGGAAAGAAGTAAAGTTAGATGAAATAAAGGAGTTCAAATATCAGGGGATATACCTTTAAAAAATGGAGATTACAGAACTCATATAAAAGAAAGGATAAAAAAAGCAGCCGAGATAATGAAACAGGTATGAGGAATAGGAAGAAGGTTCAAGAAAAAATTGGAGAAGGAGAATATGGTTTTTGATACGATGGTATGGCCGGTATTAGGTTATGGAGCGGAGATATGGGTATAGAAGGAAAGAAAAGAGATTGAGAGTTTACAAGAAAGGTATATAAGGTCAAGGCTAGGAGTAGACTGGAGAACACCTCTCTATATGGCGAGAGATGAAGCGCAATGGAAGAAAATAAGTACTAGAGCAGGTAACAGGGCATAGCACTTTGAGACGAAGTGTAGGGAGGGAAAGGGAGGGGAGTTAGAAAAAGTATTTGAAGGACGTAAAAGAAAGTTGAAGGAAAGCGGTAGAACTAACTAGATGGGAAGAAGAGAGGAGAGTTTTTTAATGATAGAGAGATTGGAGAGGGGAACGGAGTAAGCTATGACAAATTGAAGGGAAGAGGCATGAAAAGACACTTAAAGGAAATATGGTGAATGATTGAGGAATCAAATATAATAAATGGTATACGAGGATATAAAAAGGAGGAATACCAAAGTATTTAGGAAAGGATTGGGGAAAAAAAAGGTGGACCAAAATAGCAAGAATTAGGTTCGAAAAGGAAGTAAGGGAGGGGATGTATTGAGCAGAGAAAGTGAACACAATGTGCAGAATATGTAAATGGGACGAGGAAGCATGGGAGCGTCTATGGGAAGGATGTAGAAGAATAATGGAAGATAAGGAAGCTGGCAAGAGAATGTTGTAAATATTCTAGGGGAGGATGGAATTTATCATAAGTCGATGAAGGAGATAGAAAGGGCTAGAGAGGGGAATTACAATGAAAGTTGGAAAATGGCAAAATCACAATAATAAAGAAGAGAAGTTAAAGTGAAAGAATAGGGAAATGGAGGTCGTCCAGATAAAAAATGTAAAGATCTGTAAGTAGTTATTATTAAGTAGTATAAGTAGATTAAGATGAGCTTGCTCTCACTCGCTCGCTTTGTCGCTTTGTTCGTTCATTCTTCCGATGGTATAAAATTGCACTAAATTAATATAAAATTAAGGAGCTATAAGAATTGATGCAAATAGTTGTAAGTATGGTAAATAGTAAGGATAAGATAATATAAAGTTTACAGATGATTTTGTAAGAAACGCAGATCATGTAAACCCAGAGAGGATACTTTATGAATAACGAAGAATTAGCTTGTCCCATAGTGATTATGCAAAATATTTAAAATAAACTAAAACTAAATGCCTTTTTCTACGCATGTAACGTTACATTATATTAGTAGCCACATTTTTCGTGCCGTAATTAATTTTACTAATATAAGAAGGTAAAAAAATCAATTTTGTAATGATTGGAGATTAATGAATATAATACAAGAATATATACGATATCATTCATCCTTCATTTCCAATAAACAAAATCGATTTAGTTCCACGTAGCCGATGCATCTAACCTAATCTACTCTATATCTAGTAGTTAAGTGGTCATGCCAAATATTTATTCCAGAAAATACTTACGGCCCAAGACTTTCCATCATAGCTTCTCATCGCTACTTTGAAACCATCAGAAATGTATTCTTTGACTATATCTCCAAGAAGAGAATGTTTAAAGAGAGCTCTCAATATGTTCAACGTATGTGTCTTGATTTCCGTTAAGTTACTATCATGTTTCATATCTTTTGAAGTCATTTCATACCCGCTGTATGGGATGTCACATACACTTTTAAATTGACAAAATATTGTCTTGTTGTACATTATACATTGTATGTCATAAAACAACGTCTCAGAGTCCATCAGTTGGCAGAATCCAAATAAAATGCCCATTACAGAATGAAAGACGGAATTATTGGAATTATCGTTTTTCTGGAGTGCAGAAGATACAATTGCCTATAAAAATGGAAAGTTAATTGTAACTCGTAAAAACATAAATTTATTATTACTTTAAGATGACTGGATGATAAAGTACAAAATAGACCAGTAAGAAGTTGACAGGATGAACAAAACAGATGTTGTTATAAACAAAACAATGATGTAGCTTATATTTGTAGAACTAAATTTAATGATACCTCATAATATTAACTGTTCACATTAAAATGGGCAGAATTTTGAATATAAAACTAGGAAAAATCAGCTTAAAATGATCTTCTGTTCTCCATTTATTTCATTATAAAAAAATTATTTGACTTAAAAAATATATAAATTGTCTGGAAAAAGTTTGAAAGATTTAGTGCGGGGTCCTTTCAATCTAATCGGTTAATATTAACATGCAATACAGATGCCACGATATTCCCATGGGGAAAAACATTGGAAAAATTTTTTTTTCTGGAAAAATGTGCTTCAGTGTTAAG
The DNA here is from genome assembly GCF_010883055.1 of Belonocnema kinseyi. Classification (NCBI taxonomy): domain Eukaryota; kingdom Metazoa; phylum Arthropoda; class Insecta; order Hymenoptera; family Cynipidae; genus Belonocnema; species Belonocnema kinseyi. Next base: position 143,709,260 of record NC_046662.1, read on the forward strand.
AGTTTAAAATAAAGATACTGAAGATTAGCCTCAATTTTGAAGAGTTTCAACTAATAATTTCTTCGTGGATAATATAAATTTCCACCCACATCCCCTTGTATTACCCAAAAATATCCTTAAAAACCCGACAAAGACAGTTTTGCGTAAAACTGACAAACATAAGCCCTTCTTTTCATTTTCTAGGCAAAACTGGTAGTTATTTGACTAGTGTGAAAATCTATTTTATCTGAAATAGGCAGAATAAGCGCAATTTATCCGCCCGCGGAGCAACAATAAAATATAACTTTATTGTACCGCTACAAGCGGCACGTAAAGTAAGAGCAAGGGAGAAGAAGTGACTAATTGAGAAAAATAGAGCGACACTGGAATAGAAAAAAGACCGTTTAAATTGCTGCCTCAGAAGAGTTTCATCTCCCTTTGATTTTTCCATTAGAAAGAAAGAGATGAAGTGAGGGAGTGAGAGAGAGAACTGTGACATTTGTGCGAGCGCATAACAAGTGTAACGTCCCTTTACAGAAGCGTCTTTGTTGAGAAATAAATGGTACAAAAAAGTCGAAATCGATATTTTTTAATCGGGCAAATCCAAGACAAATCATAGCCAACATGCCGGAGTAGGAATTGAATGGAGAGGTTATCTATACTCCACCTAAAACTCAAGAAGTAGCAGCCAAAGTCGAAAAATAATTATCGTCGACAAAATTAAGCGAAGTCTACAAAAAAGCATATTCCCATTTTATGGCGTGGAAATCTGCCAAAAACATCATATCGATCTCGGAACATCTGATTTTGGTGTACTTTACAAATCTTTCAACCTCGAAAATTTCGACATTATGGAGTCTTTATACAAAATTTAACGCTGTCTTGAACACACGGCATAACCTCTATATCGAAAGTTTCTATCAGCTCAAAAGATGTTCAAGAAGCAGGGCGAAAATTGTTCGCCTAAACAAGCGGCAAATTTTCTCGACCGAAGAGATTGAAAAAATTTTAAAAGAGGCTCCTGGCAATAAATGTAATTATTCGACATTTCAAAGCTAAATTTAATTAATGATTGATTAGGAATTTTGTGATATTTGGATAAATAATTTGAAGTGCAAATGCAAAATACGTAAAATTTGGTTAAGAGAGGGCGTAATTTGCATTTCACGAAAGTAATTTTGGTCTATATGCATATTTTAAAACGTAAAGAAAAAGGATGATATAAAGATTATGATTCACAAGTCGTTTGCATTTTCGGCATCAAAGGTGCGCGCAAGAGCAGCGAAATCTTGAATGTAACGATGAGTGATATAAGTGACTTCAATGAAATGCTGACAGTTAAGATTCCCATCACAAAAAACAGCAAACCACCTTAATTCATAATTGAAGCCGAATTTTATTAATTTGTAAAAAAAATCGTTCTTTGACTCGAGAAGACCAAAGGTGATAATTTTTCATTAAATATCAGAATGGGTAAGACAAAACTTGTTTAATAATAACTTGGAAGAAAATAAATGTTAACATTTTCACGAAATAAATTGATGATTCACAGAAATTGCGCAGCTCAAGTCATCGGAACACACAAAATCGACAAAAGGCCTCAAGAAATTGCGACCTTTTTGAAGTTTCCTAATCCGACTTAATACACGGGGCAGTAATTTTGAAGTACTTCGGCGGCAACTCTTCTCGTCCATGCTCGAGGTAACATGGAATTATTGAAAAGGCATGGAGGTTGGAAATCGGACGCAGTTCCTAATTGATACGTCGATGTTTCTCTTCACAAAAGGAAAGTGAATAGGCTACCCTTATGTATTTTAAACCGCTGAATACAAATCTGGCCTCAGGATTTTTACCCTACACGTCTCAATTTTCCCCTAGATAAAAAAAGTAGGGAAAAGTTTAGGCATTTCTGACACACAGGCAATACAAAAAATTTGTCTGCACGAGATAAGTGAGAAGACTACCCTTATGAATGTTGAGCCGCTGAATTTAAATGTGGCCTCAAAATTTATCTTACGCGTCTCAGTTTCACCGTAGATAAAGAAAATAAGGGAAAACCTAGGGATAACTTGCATATTATTTTGATAATACCAGTATATGCGAAAATAGACAGATGGATGTTATATTCTTAAGTGCCGCGACTTATAGAGACTTAATTTGTACACAGAAATTATAAAGTGTGCCTTCTATTTCCTCTAGTTTGTGTATTTCCAGGGAAATCGAAGGGCTTTCTTACATTATATAGATTTACACTGGAAAAAATAACAAAAACCTAACATCCTGTATAGTTTTGCGTGCGAAATCAGTCACTTGGCCCGTGCAGATAACTTTTTTTTGGTGGGCCTGTGTGACCAGAAATTCCCTAGGCTTTTCCCTACATTTTGAATCTAGAGAGAAAATGAAACAAACCCGAAAAATGTGGGGTTCATATTTATATTTAGATAGGTTTTTGCCTATTTGCTGCATCCAGGGGAAAACCAAGACGTGTACAAGAAGTTCTGAGGCCAGATTTGGATTCAGCGGATCAAAATCCATAAGGGTATCCTAGTCACCTATTTTTTGTGTGCAAATTTTTGTTATGCTCTGTTTGAGCAGCAAATACCTAGGCTTTTCCCTATTTTTCGCATCTAGGGAGAAAATGGTAAATGGGGAAACGGTAAGCACACTGGGGAATTTTTGTGTATGAATTTGATCTTAAGGAGTCACAAGACGTTCAGAATAGCCCTAGTTTTTCCCCTACTTTTTGAATTTAGGGTAAAACTGAGACATGTAGGAGAAATTCTGAGACCATATTCAGATTTAGTGGCTCAAAATCCATAAGGGTAGCCTAGTCACTTGTCTCGTGCAGACAAATTTTTTTTTAGGGCATGTGTAATTTTTCTCTGAATAAATAATAAGTGGTGTACAAAATTAAATATTATTTAATCCAAACTTTCCATGAAAAGAGGTCAGATTTAAATTCAAATCCAGCGTGAAAAATTAATTCGGCAATCAGGTTTACCATCCAAAAAAATACGTCCACTTTTGTCGAGTAATGCAATGGCAATAAATAACATACTTGAACCATGAATGGCACACCAGCACTTCTTCTTGTGGAGCACAATTTGAAATTTCCATTTTTTAATCCAGAAATATCTAAAAATAAGTAATGCAACCAAACTAAAGGCAGCTGTTGTAGCCCTTCTTCTTTTGAACGCCACAATTGTTTGCACATCTGTTCAAATCCTACATATGCTTGTTCAAAGGCACCTCTGTGTTTTGTTTCACACAGCGAAGTCACAAAATGCTCTCCAATTGTTATTACCTGAAAAGCAATAAAAACGATAGAATGATTAGTCAAAATACAAAGTCTATCCTGCAAAGAACATACTTAATATATTAGCCAACCTGGTCTTCTGAAAGAAGTCCGAGATAGGATTCACTTATATAAAGTGGACACTTCGAAGTAAGATAACCAAATAAAAGACTAGTTTCTTTGATTGTCCGCCAAGAGCAGAGAAGTACCATTTGAGAAGTAACTAATGATGTATGAACATTATTTAAACAATGGTTATTTTGAATATTGAGATCCATTGGCAAGTGGCCCTCGGGTGATGAATTATTTACGACTTCAGATACAATACCACTCAATGCAAAACATATGTAAACAATTTCCGTAATCATCTTTCGCCATGGATCCTTATCTTGAATTGCTCTGAAAATAACAAGTAAAGTAGCGTGTACAAATACCGAAATATTAAGAATTTTGCATAGCGTTCCGTAGCTTACGGTAAACGCCAAAATCCCGTGATGACGTTTCTGCACATGGTCTTCTAGTTCAGCGTTACCGTTTTCCGCTATCCGACGTTCGTTAGCGTATTATATAGCGTTTACCGTATCCTATAAAACGCTATGAAATTTTATTGTTGTAATTTTCCGGATTTCAATACAAAAAAATAAATTCTGAAGTACAGTAGGACCTGTCGCATCGGGACTCATCGCATCAAAATCCTCGGAGGGGTGTAGTCCCCACTCGCGAGGGAAGTCAGTGCTGTATGCATGAAAATTGACCGACTTGTAACTACCGCTAAAATGTTAGGGCCTTGTAGATTTTAAGATACGTCACTACCAGGAGGTGTAGCTAGATTTGTTTCTGCAACCTGCCTGCTCGAAAATGGAGACCCGGTACGCCCCAATCCGACGAGTCCTACTGTAGTATAAAATTAATTATTAAGGTGAACTTATCTATGTGTCAGCTTGAAATAACTTGCTTGACTTTAGAATCGGGACGGGAATGACCTAATTTTCGCATAGCGACTAACAAAAAGCCCTCCGTTAATGCAGTGGCCTACGAACGAAAAATCATTGAGTGTCTCAATTAATGTGACCGCCTTTCTAAATCATGGATCTACAGTGAAGGTGCTGGTGGTACTTTGGCACTTCGGGATACGAAGGTGTCCTAACGGCCTGTCAGGGACACCTGACGATGTCCCCGAGACTTACCCTTGCAGGCGAGGCTCTTCAGACGCGGGCCTTTTATTTCCCTAGCTACTCGTGGAAACAAAATGACCTCTTGAAAAAAATTGTTTTGAAAAACCCTCTAAAGAAGAATCATCCTCTGTGGTGATGGAAATTACCGTATGAGCCTTAGAACATACTTCAGAATCTATAAGTGGGAAACCATCTGAGTGTAGCCCTAGTGATACATATGCCGGGGGTCAAACCAAACTGTAAAACCACGACGAGCTAAATTGATGGAACCAGCTGGAAAGAACTTGAGACGAAAACTGTGAAATCAATCGGACGCAACAACCCGCCAAATAGGGACTCCAAAGAGGCCCCATTCTAATAGCAGCTCATCGAATGTAATCAGGGAACCTAAGAAGATGTGGCTGCGAGGCCTAACAGTTTCGTAGAACCAGGCCTTCCAAAATCACCTATAAGTGGCCATAGTCACCCAGAGTTCCTAATAACCAACTCGATCACGACTATGTCAACGCAATTTAAGCAAATTTCCGCTTCAAAAATGCATTTTTATTTATATGCTCCGACGAAGTGTCTCGAACTTGGCTCATTGAAGATATACTAAGGCCAGTAAAGCTTCTGGCTTGAAAGTTTAGTGTATCCGTGGAACCATCTGCAGTAATGAATAGGATAGCAATCCAAAATCCAACCATGAAAACGGGAGGTTATTCATGTCACGCGAGTAGTCAAGCTACCTAACTTGTAATAATTGCAGGTCCACGAGTAGTCGAGAGTCTACAGAAGATGAACTGCAGACCTCACTATGGGTTTGGAGAGGTTCAATATGGAGATCGTCTGAAAAAACAAAATTACACGCGTAAACAGAACTCCGGATAAAGAAGCGTCTGATATTTTGAGCAGACGTTTGACAGTGGAAAAAATAGCTTTTGGCTTGATACAAGAACCTTGGACTAAAGATTAAGTAACAAGAGCGAATTACCAAGATTCTTTTATAGAGATTGGGTGGAAATAAAGATTGAGCACCGCTCAGGAGGCAGGCACAGCCCCTGAGTGGCCCGGGACAATACTACGGTAGCTCGCACACATCGGTGAATATATAATATATACATATAATCATAGAATTTACCCTTGGAAAATGGTTTTTAGAGGAGCATACGACATATTGGAAGGGAATCCGACAAGTTGTGCATTCTAAGAATTTCATATCTGGTACATGTACTAAAAGAACTAATGAACTTTCGAGCGTGGAAAGAAGGCAGATTGACGTCGTAGTAAGGATGCTTACTGGACATTCTTGACTGAGAAAACACGTGACCAACATGGGGATTGTTTATAATCCTCATTGTCGTTGCCTCAGAAACAAATACGTGGGGTACTCTTTTATCGAATGTGCTGCGCTTGCGGAGGATTTTTCAATTGAAAGCCCCCTGCCGACAACGTTTACATGAATGCCACGGCTATGCATGAAACTTTCAAACCCATCATGATGAGTACGTGATGCACATTGGTTCCGTTTTCCGCAATGTGTTTAAAAATTTGCTTGAGCTCTCCTTGCAAGCTACGTTCCTGGGTTTGAACGAAAATTGAAATTGAAGTAATTACAATGAGATTTTGCTACTTTTTATCGTTTATTTTATGATTTTCAGCAACTTTGGCATGGAATTGAAATATGGCAATTTTTAAGAAAATTGCAATTTTTTAAAAATTATGTTTCCTCGCAATGGCCTGTATCTATTGTTAAAAAAAACGAAAATTTACTGCGAATAGAAAAGATACTTGTATTATAGTTAGGTTTCTTACTGGATGTATCATTTAAATCATTTTGAGAAGGTACTTTAGGTTGAGAAAACTTCAAAACTTGCATATGGGACATTATTACTGAAGTGCCCCAACTTTAATAGTGATTTCTTCCGATTGTCTTAAAATTTCCAGAGTTTGTTTGCCTATATGATAGTAGTATATCCACCAATTTATGTACTTTTACTACGATGCCTCTTCGAACTACAGGGGGTGTACACTGCATCCCCCGGGCAAAGCGCGTATTTTCAAATGGTCATAACTTCTTTTCTACAAATGAGAATGGAATTTTCTATGAGTAATTCCTGCAGGGTTTTTCATGCTCCTTTATTCAGGATTCGTCCTTTCTATGGCTGGATTACACTTGGTCTCGTGTATAGCCGCAAAACAAAATAAATCCACGTACATAGATTTTCATTTATTTCTCATATTGTACCAAGAACCAAGATGCAATCACATAGATTGTCATATGTTTCTTGTCCGAAAGCAAAACGTTGCACTGCGTTACTCTACTTTGAATTCAGTCTCCTGAAAGCTAAAAGCAGCCAACGTGTAGTGCTTACAATTTTTCTGTGTGTGTTTCCTGTGATTTCTTGTGTTTCGTTTTTGCTTCTTAGTTGTATACATTTATAAATTGTTTATCCTTATTTTCTCTCATTTTTGTTCATTTAGTTCAGATTATAAGTTCGTTTTCAAGTCTCTTTGCGAGTTGCTGCTTTCGAAGCAAAGTGAGATCCCTAAAGCCCTTTCATGGTCATCTAGCGCTGACCATGTCTTCGATGCAAAGTTTTCGCAGCAGATGTGCAAATCCTTTCCGTTATGAGAAACATGCAAGAGCAATTGACCTGAGGTTTCTAACGGAAAACCAGCAAATAGTGTTTCCTGATTTGCCGAAAGACAGTAAAATATGTGGTGGCAGACGCTGATGCTTTCGTAGAAGCACTCTGCACTAAACTTAAAAACCTGAAACCGCGCGCATTTTATGCGAAACAACAAGGTTTGTTTCTGAAGCACTTTAAAGTTATACTTAAAGAAGGAGAGTACTTAATTTTGCTTGACTTTGCTGAAAATTATGCTTTCATCAATCAAAATTCTGCACAGCTTTCCATTGGAATAATAACACAGGCCGACAAAATTTGACAAAAGTCAAAAGCCAGAAAGCAGATCAAATATTTCCGAAGGATTTTAATGCGCTGAATCCAAATCCAATCTCAAAATTACTCCTGTACCTCAGGTTTTCAAGGTATCCTAACTTAAAAGTGCAAAAAACGCGTTTTTTCGATGTTTTTGAGGTTATGTAACTGTACAAGAAAAATGTCTACCACAAAGCTAATATGGAATTTGAAAGTACCAATCTTCCCTTTTCAAACCTACTTGGATTTATTAGGAGATTTTTATTTTTCACCAAAATGTTGTAATTTGAAATTTTTTATTGTTGCGCGTTAACCTATTAACGCTGAGGTGTTCAGATTTATACAACGCATTCTCTATTGCTGACAGAACGATATTTTTTCTTCAAAATATTACCTCAGGGGTTTTCGAGGGTGCCCTTTCTATTGCCGCTGTCAGTTTTTTGTTATAACCCTTAAAGATCCAATGTGGCGGCCACAATTTATGGCTTTAAAAAAGAACAAAGGATCCCGCACGAAATACCAACAAAAAAGCGTACAGTCGTTTGGAACCAAACTTTGCTCATTGATAAAACAATAAAAAATATGGAACCCGTTTCTTTTCATTTCTACGGAAACCGCTTCCTAGGTGTAGAAACCACCCCTAACAAGCCACAAGCATGCTAACCCACCTGACTCTGGGAACAATATGTTTAGTCGCATATTTTTCTTAGCATAATGAAGTTCCATGTCACAAGTGGGTTAACCCACCTACCTACTAATCCACTTAAACCCAAAAATCACCCCTACTAAATTATAAGCAGGCCAACCCACCTAACCCTGGGAGCAGCGAATTTATTCGTTTACATTTCGTGAAATAATTGATTTCCACACTACAAGTGGGCTAACCTTGAAATGAAATTTTTCAATTTAGCGTATTAACCCATTAACGCCGAGATGGTATGCCACTGTCCCTTGAAAATGTTATCTGAGGGTTTTTCGGGGGTTCCTATTCGATTGGCTCAGTTTTTTGTTATAACTCCTAGAAGAGCGAATATGGAAAACAGTCAGGGCTTTAAAAAAAATATTTACTATTATGATTCATTTAATATTGTAAATTTACTTAGGATTTTCCAGCTTACTAAGGCAAGACTCAATATTTTTCAGCCACTTAAGGCTGGACTTGGGATTGTCCAGCTAAGCAAGAAAGTACTTAATATTTTCCAGCCAATTAAGGCAAGACTTTGGATTGCCCAGCCAATTATGGCAAGCCTTTAGATTTCCCAGCCAATAAAGGCAAGACTTTGTACCGCCCAGCCAGTCAAGGCAAGACTTTGAATCGCCCAGTCAGTCAAGGCAAGACTTTGAATCGCCCAGTCAGTCAAGGCAAGACTTACGATTGCCCATTCAGTTAAGGCAAGACTTGGGATTGTCCAGCTACGCAAGGAAGTACTTAATATTTTCCAGCCAATCAAGGAAAGACTTTAGACTGCCCAGCCAATCAAGGAAAGACTTTAGATTGCCCAGACAATCAAGGAAAGACTTTGAATTGCCCAGCCAATAAAGGCAAGACTTTGTATCGCCCAGCCAGTTAAGGCATGATTTTGAATCGTCCAGCCAGTTAAGGCAAGACTAACGATTGCCCAGCCAATTAAGGCAAGACTTACGATTGTATGTCCAATGAAGGTGAAACTAATTGCTTGTTTTCTTAAGGAAACATAATTTTGGAAAAATTGCAATTTTCTTAAGAAATGCCATATTTTAACTCCATGCCAAAGTTGCTGAAAATTATAAAATTAAAAAAAGCGGTAGCATAATATCTTCGTAATTACGTCAACTTCAATTTACTTCCAACCCCAGGAGCGTAGCTTGCAACGCAAGCTCAAGAAAATTTTGTGACGCATTGCGGAAAACGAGACCAATCTGGATCTGGATTACGAAACAGTGACTAAAGACAACCTTAAAAAATGAAGGCATCAAATATTAGACGACAACCTTTTGCCTAGAAGAACCATTAACCCAATAAGATATAAGGCTAAAACTGCACTCCACCAACAAATTCAGGGTACTCATGCCAAAAAAAGGATCAGAAGGACCGCGGATAGAATCATGGGTTTTAATATCCAGTAACAGGTGCACCAACGGTGGAAGAGGATGTTTATATGCCCGTTACACCGAGACGCTATAAACGAACGGGAGCCGGATTTGGGCATATAGCTTGGCGACTGTCTCGTGCTGTGTAGTCGTCTAGGCTTTCAGCCGCCGAAGCCTGCCACTGCTCCTGGTCAACTTATTAAGGAGCTCAATGAGGAAAGCCTGCGTTTCATGTTGTGCATAACTGATGCTATCATAGAATTCGCATATCAAGAACTTTCTATGGGGAACGGTCTGACAAAATTTAGAGTAAAAAAATGATCTTCTGCCGTTAGTTGTCAGCTTGAACACCGAGATACTACCTCTATTCTTGCAGCCAGATATGAACTTGCTGTAGTTATCGGACCCTTCATTAAAGTTTAGTTTTCACGGCGAGATTAGTCAAATAAGAGCAAAAGTGGGACGGTTGTACCAATTTCGAAAAGGCAATCGGTCTCAGAGACTGACTCGCCATGTGGAGGAGATACTTCGCCCACATAGCATCAGTTCACGAATATCTACGAACCAGGACGAAGTGATTATCTTAAAAAGGGACACATGGGCTTTTCTTTATCGGCAGACGAAAAAGTTTCCATCGCGGATGTGCAGGTGACGAAGAAAATATTAAAATTATTGTGAACCACTCAAGGCCCAGAAAATGACCAGATATTGGTCTAGCATCTGGGGTACTCATAGATCAAGTCAACGGTGTGGATGCGATGCATAGCTTCTAGTAGAAATACCTGGAGGCTCTGCACCCCGTCCTTGCTGGAGCCCTTTCAAACATCTTGGAGAACGCAGATCACTTGACCCATTTTATGATTGCGGGCGTGACGGATATGACTTTCAAAAAGGTAGAAGCTGGTAGTCCTAGTAATTACTGAACACTCTCTTGCTTCGCGCCCCTCTGTAAGTATCTTACGGCTCAACAGCTTCCGATGCTGGCAACAATGCCTACCAATAGGCGCTTGCCTCAATACTCTAGTTCTCCTATGACATAATGGTGTCTCTGGGCTTTAGCAAATTCAGAAAGCTGCATTTGTGCAATGTAGAGGTAAACACTCGACTGATGCTGGATGTACGCACTCTTATTGATGCGATAACTAATGAAGAATCGTACAGGTACCTTGGCACATTGCAGGCAAGTGGTCCGCTCTACTCTACAATTAGAAAATTTCTACATGCTCCTTTGGTTTGGTCTCCTGGTTCATGACTGATCTCGAGAGACTCAACCGAATTATTCGCCTACAAATATCTAAACACCAAGTGCACCATGAGAGGACAGCTGTGGAGAAATTATTTTTGTCAAGCAAGCTTGGGGCAAAGGGGTCATAGATGTTCGTCGATTGTGTGACTCTCAGTTTATGCAATTGCGCAAGTATTTCAAAAATAGAATTCACATCTCGCTCTAGGATTAAATGTTCAGAGTTGATCTGTATATTACCCTTAAAATTTGCAGCTCAATGGCAGGGTAAACCGCTGCACAAACAACACACCCAAACATAAGATCTTGTTTCCGTGAATAGTGATGCTTCAAACTTCCGATAAAGTGGGGAGAACTCTTTCTGGAGACGGAAAGATTTGTCATTGTCATTAATGACAGGGTAATTAAGACGTGGAATCGCAAGAACCACATACTCAGTCTGGCGGCAATGATTGACAGATGCCGCCTTTTTGGAGATCCGCATGAGAACATCAAGCACATAACTGATTCCTTTACAATACTTACCTCTGAAGAACACACGCACAGATATAATTAAGTCGCTGGGATAATTCACCAAAAAATTTTCCTGAACACTAGCTTACTAGAGAGATTTGAGCCTTGCTACAAAAATAGTCCAGTTAAACTACTAGAGAACGAATGACATCTCATTTACTGGGACAGGACAATTCTGACGGGCCAACTCCTACCAACCACACTCCTACCGGTCGTAATCTTCTCGACTGGGATCGTTCATGTAATGTACGCACAAATCATAGAAGAATTGTAAGCTCTAAATTAACTACATTTAATTCACAAAGGCAGTATTGTTGAACTCATTTCGCATCGTTGTTGTCAGTCGTTGGCTTGGAAACTAAACTGTATAAGAAAGATGAATCTTCCGTACCTCGTATATAACTCTCTCTAGATAAAGGGGATAGAGGTTTGCTAAACTTGGAGTGTTTTAATCGAAGAACGGTTCTAGCTATAATCTTCTCAGTTATAAGCAACTGAAGTTCTGTTATGCAACTCGCACAAAAACATGCTGTCTTAAATACTGCGGCGTTTCTATACCTTGCCGCAGATAGAGCCGCAGAGGAGCTTGGTAACCCATTTAGTTCCAGGGATACTACACATGGCCTAGAATTACGAACACCTTTGGTGCTTAAAAGGCGTGTGCATGAAGCAGAACATTGGCTTCTACTAAGGCAACATGCTCACAAGCCGCTTCATGATAAATTCTATAGTATTGTACGTAGAGAAGAGCCATGAATGAAAGCTATAAAAAGAAATGCTCGATGGGTCTTCCAACATGTTTCTCAGTCAGCTGGATTGAGATCGGAGACTGAGGAATTTCTTCTTGCCTGTCAAGACTACGTTATAGACACGTTAGTTTACCGCGAGCGCATAATGAATGTACCTGTGAGCGAAACCAACGGCCAAGTATCCTAGCACGAGCCAGAAACACTTTGACATGTTCTCAATGATCAATGTAAGATCGACTGGAATTTCTCATTCTCAACCACTCAACGTATCAGTGCTACAAAGCCTAATATTTTACTCCAAGGTCTGAAGACCACGATAATTTACGTGACTGAATTCTCAGCACCAGCCGATGGAAATATCCAGACAAAGGAGGAAGAAAAACAAACGGAATATCAAGCACGTCTTTTAGAGCTGAGCAGGCTATATTAAGGCTACAAAGTCCATATTGTAGTTCTTATAATTGACTGCCTTGAATATATGAGCACCTAATTTCTTAATCAACTCAACAAAATCCTGGCTTGTTAGCGTCAGGCTCAGTCCATCGTGAGCCAGATCCTCAGAACATTCTACGAAGATTGGTAGCTCTAAAAAACTATACAGAGGTGAAACCTTTAACTCCAACTGTACCGTCTACCCTGTAAGGTCGTCCGCGGCTACAAAACCATGATCGTAGCTTCTGGAGATAACTTCTCAGATAAAAAAATTAAAAATGATAAAAAATAATAATAAAATAATAATAAGAAGGTAGAGAAAGCTGACACACCATTTTCATAAAATCGTGCACCCTCGATATATTGAGACATTGACACTAGCAATTTTAGATAAGATTATGGACTCCCAAAGGCCAAGAAAATTTCAGGCATACTTGTTTGGTTGATTGGGAAAAAAATAACAGAAGAAATTTGGAGACTGCGTGGCTCTAACTAGAAAAAGGAAAAAACAAGCAATAAGTCTGAAATGGAGCTAAATAACATCACAGCTTCCGACGTTTCAACGGTTTTGAAGAGGGCAATTACCTGTAAAGCTGCAGGTCCGGATATGTTTCACAACTTCTGATACAAGTACCTGCAAGTGAATTATCAGAAACCACAATGCGCTAACAAAGTTCCTCAAGAGGCTATCCCAAGACGTACTCGGTGAACTTATGGGGCTAACTCAGTACAGAGTTTTATGGAGATTCATCATTTTTGGTAAGTCCCGCAAGGTTTTAAGAAAAGAATACTTTTACTTAGTTCTTTATTCCTAATTCGCTCGTTTCTAACTTCTCTATTCTCTTTTTCTAATATGGTGCCAGGTTTAGTTTCCGTTTTAATTTCGTTCATGGGGGTAGGTAGTGCGTTTGGGTACGTTTCCATGTGGTAGCGGGTGGGAGGACTCCCTGGTAGCCACCAAGTTTCTGAATCATAATCGACGGTTATCCGTAGGGTTTTCATAATATCCGTACCTGAAATGCGTAGGGAGTTTAACTTTGGAACTAACCTGAACATAACGAGGTTTGTGCGTTTATTGATTTTAATTGGGATTACCACTTGCCCAATTATGTCAACCGTTTCACCGTTCGTAACCATTAATTTTCAAGAGACGGGTTTGAAAATTGAATATCTGAAATTATGAATTTTTTCTAGCAATTCCTTGCTAGCGTACGAATGTGTGGCACCTGTATCAACTAAAATTCGAAATAATTTACTTTCGAATTTTGTCATCAAATGAAAACGTATCTCCGTCGTTTCCTTTTTGTACGAATTTAATGCTTCTGGCGTTTCGGTATTAAGTTGTATTGTTTTTAGTTTTAATACCCGCCCTTACGGTTTCCCTGGTTGTAATTGTTGTGTGGGCATTCTCTTTTAAAATGACCTACTAGACCGCAATGATAACAATTTGAATTACTTGTATTTTCCTTCTCGTTTGTTTTATCTTATTGTTTTCTATTCGAGTTTGAACTGGTTTTATCTTGTAAGCCCTTTTTAGAATTAGTAACCGAGTTTTGGTTTTTATTCCCGTAGTTTTGTTTTTGGGAATTTTGTTTATTATAATTTTCTGAATTATGTTGAGCATTTTCTGTTGGGAATTCAATCATGGGGTTACTTTGACCTTGGATTGAATCTAATGTCATTTGGTTGAAGTGTGGTAGAATTTGGTTAGAGGATTTAATGAGTATCTCGATCGATTGTTTTAGAATCTAGGTTGGAAATTTGTTTGAAATTCGGGTTGAAAATTTGATTGGAAACCCGGTGGGAATCTAGGTCTGAAATTAGGTCTATAATTTTATTGGCATTGATTTGGGAAAGGGAGAAATGGAAATCCGAATCGAGAAAATGGAAATCGATTTCTATATGGTTTTTTACTCTGATTATATTGATTCCCGTTCTGGTTATCCTTTTCACAATTTTTATTTTCCCTTGAATCTTTATTATTATCCAAATTATTTTTATCCCCGTTTCTATTGTTAAGCTTTCGTTCGTTTTTTTCCTCAATTTTTGGTTATGTTATTTGTAAAACTTGCCCTTTAACTTTCGACTTGGCTAGCTCAGTTTCCCATTCTTTGCCTAAATCTTCTAATTCTTCAAAAGTATCAAAATAGTTCCTTTTTATTTATATTTTATATTCTATTCTAAGGTTTTCGTAAGCTCTACGCAATTCCCATTCGCGGCTTTTTCTAGGGTACAAGTTTGTGAATAATTTCCTAATTTCATGCCGAAAGAAAAATACGTGGTTGGAATCGTTCCATTATTTAATTGATTGTCTGATTCATAGTCTGTGTCTGGGTAATTTATGTGAATTCTAGAACGTCTGTTTGACCTGTTAATTGTTGTCGGAAGTCTACATGATCTGTTTTGATTTGATTTGTTTCTGTCCTCTGAAGGTTCACTGTCATCGGAGTTTTGTAATTTTAAATTATTATTTCTCAATCTACTACGGTTATAAATATTATTGTATAGGGGTTGACAAGGTTCTTGTGAATTTTCTTTTAAATTAAATTGGAAGGAATTACTGCTCCGAGATTCATTTCTATTTTTCCTGACGTTTGGTTCGATTATTCTATTTCTGTGTTCGAATGAGCTATTTGCCGGCAGGTCTAGTCTAATCTCCACATTGTTCAACCTTTTTCCTTTTTCTTTAAAGAATCTTTCGTTTTGTTGATTTATAAATTCGTTGAATCCTACGCTTTTTAAAAGTTCATCAGTTTCGCAAATAAACCGTGTATTATTCTCAAGGAATGAATCATATTGAAATGTTTCGTTGTTTATTTCTGGTCCTATTTTATTTCTGGAGTATGATCCGTCTAGGTTTGGTAGATCTTCGTGATCCCAAAAGAGTGTATCGTCGATGGGGTCAAAGGTTCTGTTTCGATTTTGCGTTAGGTCTGTAGTTGTTGGTGGAGTTATTCTGTCCTTGGCTAGTATGCTTCTCGTTGGGGTTTCTATATTTTTCTGGCGAGACCTCTACTGCGACCTATCGATCTATTGACCGCTTTTCGGATTGTTTCCAAATTTCGGGGTGTGATCGAAACCATATTTCTAATTGTTGGTTTCGTCGCGACAATATTTAGATTATTATTTTGGATTGAAAGTGCAGCTGCGCCTTCCGATTGTTCGTTTGGTCGTTTTGTTTCTTAGTTGGGTTAGTCATTTTATTTTTGACTGTACCCGACCTGAGTTTAATTTAGTTTTAATTTGTATTGATGAGCTACTCTGTATAAAAGTCTGATTTGGTTTCTTAATTTAAAATTTCAATTCATCTCGGGAAATATCAATTAAGATTTTAATTGATCATATAACGGTTCGAGAATTCGAAAATATGTTTACATTTTCTCGCCGACCCTTTGTTTTCAAGATACGCCGAGCCGGACGAATCGAATAATTAATCAAAAGAAACGAAATACATGCTACCATTCCTTTCAGGTTGGATCGACCTTGCTTACTTGTAATTTCAATAATATGTTTCAAAGGGGAAGAATTTGAGTTTCCCGATAACATCATAATTATTCCAAATTTTGCATTGTATTTTCGACCCTATCCCATTATAAGCCTTTTAAGTCCTGGATCAAATTTATCATTTCGAAGGCGACATTCTCTCTTATCAATTTCCGTTTTAGCCTCAATTTGAAAAAGAAAGAAACACGTGGCATAATGTCAACTAAGTAAAGGGCACACAATTATCATAGTATGCAACACATGTCGATATATAGTACATGTAAATCAATCCATCACTATATCACAAAGTATGTGAATCAGTATAAATCAGTAGTCCCTTCATGAATAAATCGTCATCAACATTTTCACATAAAAATCATGAACATCAACGAAAAGTAAAAATTCGCACATAAAAAATTACAGTTAGAGGGTAAATTTTCTAATGTCCAATTGTTTCTCTTTTTTCTCGGTGTGCTTAGGACTTGAAAGGGAAATGTGTAGGATTTTGGGTTGGGCGTCAGGTATTACGGAGGTTAAATCGAGGAGGTGGGGGGGGGGAGGTCGAAACGTCGAGAAAGGTGAGAACACAATAAATGAAGGCTTGAAATTTTAAAAGAATGAAAGCAACATTTATTGCCACTTATCGCGTCGGCGGAAAACCGGTGGCTCGTGGAGATAACCACCAAGTTCTCGATAACGGGCGAAAGACCCTTGGAGGCGGTTGGGTAGAGTGGGCGACGTCCGCGGGCTACTGGAGCACTTCGTCGAGGACGGCACACTGGCTCGCTGAAAAAGATTCGCTGGAAGGCAGGTAATCCCTTCCCGCATCGGGCACTGGCGGTAGTCAATCACTGGTTAACACCGGAACACTCTGACTTAACGATAGACGACAACAGACTGAGTGCCGACCGGCTTTGTCGGCGGCAAGCACGACGTTCCACTATTCGGGGCGCCTTAGGGGGTTACGCCTTGACTTGGATGCAGTCAGGCAAGCCTTTCCTGCAGGACCGCCCCAAGTCCATATTTCTGGTGACAATTCTGTTACACCCCTCCTCCCCTGTGGGGGGGGGGTATACCTGAAGTGTTTTTAAAGTTCTCTGTCGAGTTCCTGTACGGTTTGGTTTTCTATGTGTATGTCTAGTCCCCAAACGTCAATGGTAGTTTTCCTTTCATGGTTGATTTTTGTTTTCTTAATGTTCAGTATGTTTTGAATTTTCCTGTTAATGTACTCCCTTTTTCTCGGCAGGTTTTATCTTTTGAGAGGATAAGGATTGTGACTTTTTTTGTTGGGCGCCAGGTAAAGCGGGGAAGCTCACCAGAGAGGGGAGTAGGAGGTCGACGCTGAGGAAAAAGGTTGAACTCGAAATAAGAGACGCGGGGTAAAAGTAATGAGCAGTTTATTTACCACTTACAGTGCGGGCGCGGGTGACCAATCCGCGGCGTTGTTTTTCGTAGTAGCCCACTAAGAGGCAGCACAGAAGAAGGTGAAGGCAGGAGCTGTGCGGCCTCGGGACGTTGTGGAGCAGCCGTCCAACTCCATGAGTCGGACCGAGGGGAACGAGAGCACTCACTTTTAACTATTTAGTTCTCGGCTGAGCGAATGAGCCAAGACTGACCAGTCCGACGACGGAAAACGCGTTGCCTGCCGCTTCGGGACCCCTCGGGTGGTTCCGCCATGGCTCGGTTGCGGCCCAGCACCCTTCACGTGCGGGGTCGCCACGAGCCTAATTTGCAGTAACATTTCTGTTACAAGCTAGACAACGAGTTCGAGAATTAAATGGAGGACATGGCTAAGAGCGAGTCATATAAATATTATCAAACGGTCTAACACCGAGCTTGAAAGGTTTAACCGAACCGTTCACGTAGAAATGGCGAATGTCAAGAAACTATTAATTCACAAGTTATAACGTTACGATATTATTTTAACAGCAAGCGAGATATTGCGCTTTACAACACCACTTGTAAAGCGGATCTTCACTGCTCGGCTTTGAATCCAATATTTGATTGGGAAAGGGCGCGCTCTTTCCAGAAACGGAAGGATTCGACATTGCGATTCTGTACGGGATTGTCAGCGCCGTAAATTATCTTAAACATGTGTTACATTTAGACGTGGTGGACCGGTGCCGATTCTATGGAAATAACAAATCGATTGAGAACAATATTGAAGATTGCCGCGTAATGTTTCAAAGCGACGATACATTTCAATGTTTGTTTTGGAAAACGAAGATTACATCTTATATCGGGATGTTCATCCTATTGTAGTTTCGACTACAGGCAATGAGCACGTAAGATGCACTGAGTATCTTGAACATTTAGGAGTCAGTAGTGCGCTGGCAACAGCTCAGAAGGCGATTTTCTTAAATACCTGTCGCATTATAAGAAACTTTTTTACGAACAGGAAGAAAGCGACAAAAATCCTATGGAGTAGCAGATGGTAACTATAAGAAAGCATCCAGACATGACTGTTGTCACCTCTAACGCTCGCGGTCGCTGTGTAAGGATAACAGCGGTAAAAGACGAATTCAAAATTACACCATGCTGCTAATTTTGTACCTGCAATATCATCGCAAATAATTTCAAACATCGTATTTAATTAATTTATAAAATCCTCATCTCATCTGGCACTTGAATTAGTCCGTGGATGATGACGAAAAAACCGAGTTGACCGCAGAACAAGTTAAAAAAATAATATCTTTGCTGCAAGTTATTTTAGGATACGATTATATAAAAATATGTAGGCGGAAAGATTGTAAGGCATGGAAGTCATGTAAACCATTCGGGGACACATTATGAATAAAAAAGGAGAGTGCAAGTTATTTAGTGCACTGTGCATTTAATAATCACATTTACAAGACAACTTACCTTAGATCAAGTATGTTCAGCAGACTTCGTACACAAAAGATGTATCCATACAAGGAATGTCTGCTGCATGCCAAAACAATGTTTTCCTTAGCCAGTTCTAAAGGCTTCTAAAAATCATAATTATAATATATGGTTATATTTGTGGCGAATCCAGTGACACACACACACACACACACACACCTAACCGGGAAGAAGAGATGTGGACTCAATTAGGCACCTGGCTATATCGTGTTAAATTCTGCTATAAAATCGTAATTGCATAATAAATCATCTAAACTTGCAACATAATTTTAAAAAAAAACATGTAAAATATATTAACATGTAATGTTCTTGGATGTTCGCAGCCTTAAATTTTACTTTTTATGAGTCCTAATATATATTTCCCTTCCTAAAAATGATTTTTAAGTGTTGGAGTACATTGCGAAAATAGTATGTTCTCTAGGACAAATTAGACAAATCGGTTAGTATTTACCCCTAGCACACACTTCTAGAAGTTTCACATATGATTAACATTCGGAAAAATTGAAAATCCATTGAAGTTTCTGAGTTTTCGTCAAATTCTGCTATAAACCGAGGACCGCAGCCTTCTTTCAAAACCAAAAGCGAAGTAGAGTATAATAAAGATGGAAATCTTTTGAGTTTTAAAATTGAAGTACCAAAAAAAAACAAGAAATAATATTTTTAATAGTTTCGAAGAAAAGGTCTTTGATACCTACAATTTTGAAAATTCCAAGATAGAAGTTGAATGGAATTTAAGAAAGAAGATTACTTTCACTATTTTTTAACAGAAGCCTCTCAAACTTAATAAGTTAAACATGAGGACAGCCACATGTATCCGTCCAAGTCTCGAAGTTAATAAATCCTCGGTGACTAATAAACATTATATTTCCATCAATTGTGCCTCTTTTTCTTTAAAGAACTTCATATTAAAGACTATATAAGGCATTCACAGCGGTTATTAAAAGATACTGTTGCCAAATACTCTCAATCAAAGTGAAGCTTTATAATAAATGTGCAAATATTCGCTGAATTTACAATTTTAGTTTAAATCACGACCTTGATTTTTTTTTTAAATTTCAACTGTCACGCTCTACTGCAGTTTCTGAAAATAAATTTACTTTTCTTAAATAAATTAGCTCGTCTTGTCAAGTTTCAGAGGGCTTTCCTTGAAAAATAGAAAAATTAATTATTTTGTAATCTAAGCGGGCGCCACCTTGGATTCTGAAAATCAATTGGACCACTAATTTTTGTATGTAATTTTAAATCAGTTTACACCCAAAGAAAATAATAATTTGCTTATTTCCTACGAATTTATCCATATATTTGTTTCTAACAGAAGAAAAACTTTTTTTGAAACTCGGAAAAAATAAATTGTAGGTAACTCATTAAATTTTTTAAATTTTTAGTAGAGTAACTTATCCAATCCTTTTTAAGTTTCCTGTTTTTAGTTTTAAATATTTAAAATATTAAATTTTGAATATTTCATATAATTTGTTTGGCATATGCGTAATCTTAAAATCTTTGAATTTTAAAGGTTTGACATTTGTTATTCTATGATATTAGATTGTTCAGAAGGCTTTGTGTAATTAAAAGTTTTAAAATTTAATAATAATTTAGAGAAATGAACTTGTAGATTTACTTTACAAAAACTGCTACAGATTTAACTATTTTTTAATTTAAACACAGACATTTTTTATATTCTCTCCTTCCTGAAACATTGAGATTAATGCCCACATAATTCTATAATTTTGTTTAAATTTTCATTCCTTTAGCCTGAAAAAATTTGTTTTTGGTCTTTATATCTACTTGTCTATCTCATAATTTAATAAACTCGAATATAACAGTATTGAAGTTTTTCAACATTTTAGTATATCAAAGAATAAGAGTTGAATTTTAAATTTTCCCATTTTTTAAAACTTTGAGTTTAAAATGATGGCATACTTTTAAATTAACCAAAGTTAAAGGCTTCTGAATTCATATTGTACAATTTTGAGTGCTTTATTTAGAAAAAGTATCTAAAAGGCTTGTCATTTTTACATACATTACTGAACGTACTCAAAATCGCTGGTTTAAATGTTTTAATTATATATTAAAAATGTTCAGCGTTCATGAAACTTCCACTTCGAATTGTTTAATTTACATTTTAGTCTTAAATACTTTATATAAATAAGGTTTAGTTTTTAGAATTTAAGCGTTGTGTTTTATTGACTGGTGTAAATTTTTCAAAACAGGAAATGATTCCAATTTTTTTTCGATTTAGTTATTATTAAAATTGATTTTAATTTACTGTTCAATTTAGAAAGAAGCTATTCCATCATTTTGAGTACTTACATTTCAATAAACTAAAATTTGGAAAGCTGAAATAATAAAAAGTTTTTTTTACTATAAGATAGATTTATGTGTTAATAATGGCGAAGAATTAAAAATTGAGACTTTTTTCTAATAACAAAAATCTTTTATCTCAAATAGTACTTTTTAATTGTTTAACTCTATTCAATTAATAAAGCCTAGCATTTTTTAAATAATAAAATAATACTTCAATCGCTTTTCTGAAGATACACGCTTTTTAAATATTCATTTACTTTTTATTAATCTCATCCGATTTTAAACTTATAACCATTTATAAGATTTTCACTACAATAAAAAATTAAAGAGCACATGATAAAAATAACAATTTTGCTTCTTTCACTAATATAAAATCAACTTTTTTTCGTATATTTTATTTTATATTTTTAACATATAATAATATTAGCACATTTTCATCGCAAACCACTTTTATCTATTAAGAAATATTTAAAAATGTTCATTTACTTTCTTTCGCAATATATACGGTTTAAGATTTATAATATTCAAAAAATGTAAATAACTTTTTTTAAATCATTCCCGCCAGATGAAAGGGCTGCGATCAGATGCTAAATTTCAAGTACCCGATTAGAAACAATTGGAAATGAAAAATGCTCAATCGTTGTCAATCGTGTTGGCACAATTAAGAAACACGATTCGGAAAGATTGAGATTTTAGTTCTATTATTTCTTATTGATCTCAATCAATTATTTCTAGAAGGGCTACGAGCACTACGTGTCCACAAGGGTGCACCAGGCTTTTCCCGGATCGTCGCATTGAGTCCACTGTAGACTGCAATCACCTATATCATGGTTGTGTGACGTGGTAACATCTAAAATGTTACGGCGATTTGGCCAGGAGCGGGTGCTATTTTCTAGAAGGGCACCCGCTCCCAGTGAAATTACGCGCTTGTCTTGATTACAAAATTTTAACTATATATGCCTAGTAAGATTGTTTAGAAACAATATTTAAATCCAATAAATAATAATACAACAATAAATTAGACTCTATTTATAGAATAGTGACCAATAAAAAATATTTAAAAAAATAATAAAATTTTCGTGATCAAAAATAACCTACATTTATGGTATCTGAATTTTATGAAGAAAGAAACTGGTACATTGCACTACTTTTCCTGAAAATATACTCAAATGCAAACTTTAGAGCCGATTTTCTCAAAACCGGTACAGGTGAATGAGTCCGCAATTTCCATGTTGTTTATGAATTAAGTCCCAGTACTTTAAACTTTGTGTACAAAGTTGCAACATCTTAGTATAGCTGCCCTACCGAAAAGAATCTTTGAGTATATACTAAAAATTCTTTAGGTCAAAGAAGCTCAGAGAAATTGTCCGCAGGCACTCAGGTAGATATTTTTAAAGGTCCAAGAAGCTCGTTTAAATGGTCGGAAGGCTTTAAAATATCCTTTCCGAAATTGAAATAAGAATACGATCATACAGTCTGTCAAGTTAAAGCGTGGGTGGCTTTACTCGCAGTCGGTAAGGTGTATCGACATGATTTTGGTGTCAAAATATTAAGAAGAGCTCCCTCTTTCATGCTTTTTGATTTAACATTCAGTTTGCTTTCAATGCTCATCTTGTTACCACGTTACAAAAAATGAGTTCCGTATATGTAGGTTCAATCTCCCAAACCCATGTTTCGAGAAACAACCCCAGAGATGCACTTTTACGGGATGTTTTACAGTCCGCTGCACTAATCTTGAGGTTGAATGTGTCCAGGC
>NC_046662.1:143732165-143737170 GCF_010883055.1 Belonocnema kinseyi
GGGAGCTCTTCTTAATATTTTGACACCAAAATCATGTCGATACACCTTACCGACTGCGAGTAAAGCCACCCACGCTTTAACTTGACAGACTGTAAATAACAAGCAGAGAGGCTATCTCAATAGAGTAGCCGATACTCAAGTGTCCTTTGCTAAGCTTTGGGATTAAAATTTAAAAGTAGATTTTTTTTTAATTTCATAGTTACCAGTCTAAAACATAATAATTCGAAATCTACGGGTTTCGATGACTTCAGATATCTAACTTTTTTTTTAATGCTTAAAATTGAAATTAATAGAATGTTTCTCGTAAATGGAATGAGATACGCCAAAAAAGACAACATTTTTGAATTTAACTAGAAAATTGTATATCAGTATATAAGTTATAATTATAAATAAGTATAATGAGTAAATTCATCAATTAAAAAAAAGTGTTAATAATTTGAAGAGAAATTTAAAAACGGAGAGCGGATTAGCCACGACCAACTACTGTAAATAAGTCTGCCCGCCCGGTACGTGACGAATACAAAAGGAACATTATATTACCGTCGCACCACTCTTAAAAGGACCACTAAAAGGATCTTGAAAAGGACCCAAATCTCTCAAACTATCTCCGAGACTATTTTGTTTCAAATCAACTTTGTTTATAGACTCAAATGGGCCAGGCTATTTCGCTAAAGAAAACTCAGAGATTTCTTTCGGTAGGGTGTAGACACGATTTTATAATATCAAGTTGAACAAAAAAATGATTTTAAAGCAGCATATTGCCAGTGTGTGTCGTAATTTCAGAAAACAGAAACAAAAATTTATTTGCGCAATATATTTATTCAATTATCCCTAAACAAAATGTCCCTTGCGGATTTAACGCACTTAGGACTGTGTATTTAAATATAGATATAGACATAAGATATAGACAGCATAAGCGTATGGAATCTGAAATTATGCCCGTTTATGCAAAGAGAATTTCCGTTATTGCTTAATATAACACTACTTATAGAACTGATGTGAGTTAAAATATTTAAAGAAGAAATTACGTGAGATCAATTTTCCCGATTTATTTTCTGAAAAAGGATACCAATTACAGGTAGGAAAGGTCTCACAGAACGCCCTCCGCGGAATTGTTTCGCCAATTTAAGTGTATGCATAGTAAGTACCTTTAATCGATTTATTATTATTAGCATCATTTTGAGCAATGTAGATTCAGCAACGGAGTTGAATTTTCCTTCAGGATCAATGTAGTTACGTAAAGTATGATCTATAACTGGAGACAAACAAGCCATTTTTAACATAAAAGAGGCAGTAATACTATCGATTGGTCTCATGTTATTTGCTAATTCCAATGCTGTGTCGATTATCTCGCAAACCGTTCCTTTATTGTCAAGATTCATTACTTTTGGTTGAATGTACTTAATTATTTTGAATGCCACTTCTTTATTAGACTCATACGTGTCTACAAATAAGCACTGAACGAGACGGTCAGCACGAGAATGGTTCCAGAGCCCACTAATTATGTCATGTTTTAAAAATTCTTGCATCAAAAGTAATATTTGCAGTGCTGAGTGCTTACGACAATGCACAGCTCCAGGATAAAGACTATTAAGGCAAAAATCTTTTAACGAAGAGAAAAAAGTGTCATATGATTCTATAGATACATTTATTCTGGCAATTCGTTCATTAATTATCGAGCTTGGTTCAGCGCATGAGTTATGCAAATTACAGCTTCTTTTCTGACATTCCAAAATCATATCCTCTTTCATCAACTGCCTTTGCAAAACAATGAGACTGTCACTTGCGCGTCTTAGAATCTGTGGAATCAATATATGTTATTAACCTTTTTTTTTCACGTAGTACACATTTTTGCAAATTTCAAAAAGTTAGTTCTTTATGAAAATTAGTTTTCAGTTTCTGCAAATAACATATCTTTTTAAGTATCATACTTCAAGAAAGAGCTCGCGACATTTTTTTTTCCCTTCACATGGTATAGTGTCTGTCTAATGTTTCAAATATAGAGCGTTTGAGATGAATAAGATAGTGCAAGAGCAGAAATGACAAATGAATTAAAGACATATACTATTTTAAATTCCTGAAGGAAACAAGAAGATTAAGTCGTCGATTTTAGTCCCATTAGGCTATAGAACAATGACAAAGTCGTGCCGTCCTACTGAAAATTCCTATATAGGTTGCTATATAGGATCATACATAGGAGCCTATGTGTTTCAAATATAGATGCCACCTATAGGAAATGACATAGGATCCTATAAAGGATCCTGTATATGTTTCTGTATGGGACCATATCCAGATGTGCAGTCATATAAGATTTCACCTACGGCTGCGTAGAAATTTTTTTGATCATCCAGGATCACCTAGAGACATATGTAACATTAGGTACCATGAGGTACCATTAATTAGGTACCATCAGGTACCTTATTAGAGAGTATCCTATACAGGCACCCATATAGGATCCTATGTAATTTCCTGTAGGTGAGACCTATAGGTAAAGAGAAGCATGGCACGAATCGGAGGCCAATTCAGATTTCAGAAGAAAATATAAAATTTGTGAAATAAAAAAAGACACTAAGGAACGTTTTTTTATGCACCTAAATGTTTATAATTACAAAATATGTTTCAACTTTTTTAGTTACACAGGCCAACACAAAAATAACTATTTTTTGTATCCAGGCATTGGAAGAGGTGACCTCGAAGGAATTTTAGTGTCTTAGGGTCATGTGATACTTAGAAAATTATCGACGTTACCAGTTTTAGGTTTCCTCGGCTTTTTTCTAGAATAATAAATATTTTGTTTTAAAAATTTGGGAACTGATAGCGAATATGCTCACGGACGTCCCTGCACACTTTTTTGTGGGTTAATTAAAAAAAATTGATTTTGCTATAAACGTGTGCATATATTTCGAGGTAACGCCGTCATTCAGTAATCCTTTTTAACTTTCATTTCCATTTTGGATGATCCCGAACCGATTTTTTTTCGGGGATATGGCAAATAAACTATTTCAGTTTCCAACTGAAACACTAGCAAAAAGGCGAAAAAGCGAATAAAATTCTGTTATTCAAAATTTCAGAGAAAAAGAATCGGTTCGGGATGATCCAAAATGGATATGAATGGTCAAAGGGGTACTGAGCGATAGCGAAAGCAGTTTTAAGAAGAAAACGTCTCTGCTCCTGTTACACTGTTTCAAATATAACTGAGTAGACTATTCTTTCACTTTTGGGTTAGGATATCTCGAAATCCTGACGTACATTGCGAAAAAATGCTGATGAATTCGTTAGTGTATCCATTTCAATTAGAAGATTTGCTTTTGACCGAGCGCGAATGTGCGAACTTTTGAATCAACAGCATTTTTTCTCAGTGCATGGGAAAAATTTGTATGAAGAATTCGTTTTTAGGATATTAAAATAAATGGGGGTCACCTTGTCCGATCATAGGGTACAAATTTTGTCGAACTACGGTATAGACATTGAGGAGCAGGTTTTCATAAATGCGTGTTTTAAAGGGTGATGCGAATCTGTATCTTACGTTATGAAATGCGAATTTTTCGTGAATCTAAATATACTTGAAGTCAAATCTGAATATATTTTCTCGATATTCTTACTGTCGGCCAAAGTAATTATTTTAAAATAATTTTTATGTTCATTTTGACGATTACAAGTCGACTTTTCGGAGAAACGAGAAAAAAATCTATTTCGGCTATGGTTCGAACTAGGAGCTATCTCTTCAAGTGTCAACGCGTGCGGGCATGTAGTTAAATAAGGTGCAAACTTGGAATTACACTGTGAAATACGCAAATGTGAAATGCATGGGAAAAAATGTCTTTTTTTAGATTTTAGAATAATTTTTTAGAGTTAAAAAAAATGTGACGGGAAAGTATGGGGGCCTGTAGAGAATTATCTAACGAAGAATTTCATCTATCTAACATATGGGTTTGAGACCCCTAACAAACCCCAACGAGTAACTGAAAACTACTCTTAAAACAAAAAATGTCAATTTTTCATGAAATCGACCTTTTGAGCACTGTATTCTGGTCTTTTTTTACTTAGAATTATTAATAAAGGTGTCGTGGGATATTTATTACCACTGGTTAATTAATTTTTAATTATTTCAACAATTGAAATTTGTTTAAAGTTTTTTTTCGAAAATTTGTTTTTTCCCTTAAAATTATTACTATTAACCTACTGGAAATGTTAATAACGTTGGTTCATTAATTTTTAATTGTTTGAGCAAATGGAATTTTTTAAAAGTTTTTTTTGGAAATTAGTGACCCCCTTTTAAATTATTACTACTAGTCTCGTGAAATATTTAATAATATTGGTTCATTAATTCTTTATGGTTTAAACAAATAGAATTTGTAAAACTTTTTTTTTAATTCGGTTTTTCCCTAAAATTATAACTATTCGTCTAGTAGAATATTTATTAACATTAGTTCATTCCTTTTCCATTATCTTAACAAATGGAATTTTTTAAAATAATTTCGTTTAGATTTTTAAAAAATGAGCATTATTACTGTGGGTTTAGTGGAATATTTATCAGTAATAATTAAGTAATGATTAATAATTAATTTATTAATAATTAATTCATCAGTAATATTTGAGTAATAATTTTTATTTAAAAAAATTCAAAAATATAATAGTAATCAAACAATGTTGATAAATATTCCACTGAAGAAATATTAATAATTTTTGATAAAAAAATTATTCAAATTCCGTTTAAACAATTGAGAATTATTTGACCGATGATAATAAATATTCCACTAGACCCATATTAATTATTTTAAGTGGAAAAAAAACGAAAATAAAGTCCTTTCCTAGGCTATTTTATTGTTTGTATCATTCATTGTTTAGATTATACGCCCAACCACCACCTTTATGCTATAAGCTTATTTTGCGAGTCGAAATCATGTCGAGTTAAGTAGAAATTCTTCATATGGTGGAGATTGTATTTGTAACGTCAGTCCCACCAAACTTCAGTTAATAAGGAAGGTTTGGCAGGGGGGGGGGG
>NC_046662.1:143737270-143744567 GCF_010883055.1 Belonocnema kinseyi
GGAACACAGCCTCGAAGCGCGAAGCGTATACGGAACTCATTTTTTGTAACGTGGTAACAAGATGAGAATTGAAAGCAAACTGAATGTTAAATCAAAAAGCACATGGTAGGCAAGGAGTAGGTCTGATTTTGAATGAAAGAGCGAAGCAGCATCTCGTAGATCATGATTTCCTATCTCCTAGACTACTGTGGGTTAGAATGAAAGTATTAATCAGAAGATTATTTATCATAGAATGCTAAGCGCCAGTTGATAGTGATCCCAGAGAAGTAAAAGGCGCCTTCTGGGACACTTTAAATGATACAATAAATATTTGTGATCGGGGTAAAAGAATAATTCTGCTAGGAGATATAAATGGATAAGTAGGCATCCTAAATCATGATACAGAAAAAGAATTAGGTAATTTTGGGGATCCAAGAACAAACTATAACAAAGATAAATTAGTTGGCTAATGCTTAGAAAGGGGTCTGTTCATTACAAATACTCTTTTTCGGCATAAAATGATGAGGGGTTCTGAATGCAATACTGATCATTACCTTCTGATCTTCAAAATTAACTTAGGTCGGGGATGGAGAAAAAAGATAACCAAGAAAACATAACAAACGCGAATCAAAATTGAGAACCTACAGAAACCGGATGTGCGAATAGATTTCCAAAATAAGATAATCGAAAGCATAGATAGGGCAGCATGGGAGGACCTTATAAAAAACAAAGATATAGACGGCTCATGGACAAAGTTCCAGGATATCATTTTTAGATGTGTGATCAAAGTTTGTGGTACTGCGGTTGTAGGAAAAATGTCTGGTGATACGTGGCGGAATTATGATATTCAGGCTGCCCAAAAAGCAAAGAAAGAAGCGTACATGAGGAGATCGCAGGTCTTAGCAATGAGGAAAGAAGTAGACGTATAAATGATTACAGACACAACAAGAGGATACTCAAACGATTAATTAAGAAAAGTAAAGATAAAATTACAGCAGAAGAAGAGAAGAAAATACAAAACGACTTTGAAGGAAGCAAGAAAGTGCTTTATAAAAAAATGAAGGGAAACAAAAGTACAGAATTTGTCAACATGAGAAATAGTAATGGGGAAATGCTATATTATGCAGACGAGATACTAGATGCTTTCAGAGACTATTTTAGACCGCCGGGTTAGACATACCATATGAACAGAAATGTTATGTACCTTTATTTTTTGGCATATATATATATATATATTGTTTCGGATTAGACTCGAACATAATGATGATCGCGCAAGTGGTTAGGTGAACACAAGAGTAAAAAAAAACAGATTTAAAAATTAAACATAATTAACTTTAATTTGGCTTCACTACACGGCGAGATACACGTGTTTCAGTAGAGGATTTCGCGCCGAGTGCCAGGAAAACCGTCGAGTCAAGCACCCGGTTGCCCTTCTGCAAATACTCTTAAGACAACAGGCCAGAAAATCAGCACGTACAACCAGAATTTATATGATGATACGGAAATTCGGAACATCCGCCCGATTCATTTCAAGATGAAACGAAATTTTACTTCTCCTACCGTCATTCTAGAAGACCGCCCGATTCGATATATCCATAGGTGTAATGAGACCGAGTAGATGATAGTAAAAACCGGCTCTGAAATTGACGGAATTAAATTAAGGATGGTAAGATAAAATGAGGGTCTAGATGGGTCTGGAGAGGTTTATGCAAGAACATGATCTTGAATAAGCGATGGTTTAGGGACAGTGGTGAGTGGTGCTCCAATGAGCCAATGTCCTGGAGTAAGCGCAGATAAATCACTTGGTATATTTGACGGCGACCTCCCACAATCCACCAAAATATGGAGCTGATGAAGGAACGAACAGCCAAGTGGTTTGATCCATACCCAAAGCATCAGCGATGTCCTGTGAAGTGCGTGACGCTTCCGCGAAGAGTGCCCTCAGCTCAGCATCGGCTCCGACTAAATTCGTTCCCTGGTCACTTGTAAGAGTGGAACAAATACCTCATCGTGAGGCAAAGCGTCGATAGGTGGCTAGAAAAGACAGAGAAGTATAATCAGACACTGCCTCCAGATGTACATCACGAGTAGACGTGCAAACAAAAACCGCAATATAGTCTTCATACGATCTTTGCCCACGTCCAGGAGCTGCTCATATTCTTATTGCACTAGCAAAATCCACGCCACTGTGAAGAAAAGCCCGGGTGCACTGCACGCGATTTGAAGGTAGGTTTCCCATGAATTGCGTGGCAGTGACGGCACGATGAGGAATACATACCACACATCGCAGAATGCAAGACTCAACAATCTGACAACCACGAAGGAAAGGGTTAAGCTTGATGAGTGGGTCACATTTGGGCAACTTCTCGATTATTTATTTAAAATATTGGAAATAGTAGACGAGAAAAGGGCCCGCTGAAAGCTTCGAATCCAATGCAATCGAGCATGGTCGAGATAAGCTGGTGTGAGAACTCGAGGATGCGCATAAGGACCTAAGCGATCCATGATTTTGCATTTTCTTCATGTATTGATGTATCGAATGCACCATGCCGTCACTCGAGTTAATCTTCCTAAAGACGCACAATGAGCATAGTGAACCCACATATGAGGATGAGAAACTGTCGTCTGGTGTTTGACAATACGTCGTTCCAGATCAGTATCGACGTCAAGATTTGGATCAAAGGTGGACCAAGGAAGACTGGCCCCTAAAAGCCGATCGGGACTAACCTACTAGAGCGAGTGAGCCTCAAGCTGCTTGGCAGAGAGACCTCGAGTAACGCAATCCGCGGTATTCTCTATCCCAGATATGTGATGCCAATAAGCCTCTGGAAGTGATGTCTGGAAGTGATGTAAGACGGGCGAGATGCTGGGCCCCACAGAGCTCTAACTTTGGAATAGATAATTGTTTGATGAGCGTGACCTATGATTCAGAGCAAATAAGAGATGAACGAACGACGCCTTGATGCGAGACGGTTCTCAGATAGAGAACAGCAGCATACGCAGCTTTAGAAGCGTCAGAAAAGCCGTGAAGTTCGACCAATCGAAGACATTTGGAATGGCCCAGTCAACGAGGTATCCTGATAGTATCTAGATGCCGAAGATTCTTAAATAGGCAAATCCATCTTTGGAAGATTTCTTCTGGAAGTGGTTCGTCCCATCCAATTTTGATAAGACAGAGATTCTGCATAAGAATCTAGCTATGTTTGTTGGAAACGACAGTTCATCTTCTGCTGGCTGCCACGTTAATCCTAGAGTGTGAAACTCACCTCCGTCGTACCATCAGCGAGACTGAGGTTTGGCCTTCCAATCTTCAGGTACTGATTTCACGAGTGCCATCTCGTTGGAAGCCCACTTGCGTAAAGGAAATCCACGCGATTGCAACAGATTGATAAGTTCCTGTTGCAATGTTAAGGCCGATTCCACGTCATCCGCGCCTGCTAAAACATCGCCAATATAGATATGACGGTAGAGGATGGAGGCAGCGTGAGGCCAGCGATATCCTTCGTACGTGACAAGTTCCTGGATGGTGCGTAACGCCAAATAAGGCGATGAGGATAGTCCAAATGTAACAGTGGTCATCCGATACTCACGGATTGGCTCATTTGTGGGCTCGAACCTCCACAAAATGCGTTGGCAGTCTTGGTCGTCAGGATGAATCTTAATTTGAAGAAACACCTTTTCTATGTCAGCTGAAAAAGCCACGGCAAACATTCAGCATAGAAGTAAGATGTTAGAAAGCTCCGAATGCAATTTCGGTCCAGTATGTTGATAGTCGTTGAGAGATGAGCCGGTCGAAGTTCGATGAGAGCCATTGAAAACTACTATGAGTTTTGTGGTAGTACTTGTTTCTTTTAAAACTCCGTGATGAGGTAGCATATGCAGCACGAAGATCCGGATTCTTGAGTAGTCGACGTTCCAACTTGAAAAAGAGTAATTCAGCTTGAGTTCTGGAGTCTCCTAGTTCACTGATAGGTCCCTTGAGGGGCAGGCGAACAATGTAGCGTCCATCAGAATAACGAAGATGCGTGGTCTGATATTGTTGTTCACAGAACTGATCTGCGGCAGTCAGTAATGCAGATGCAGGTAGAGCTAACTCCTCTTGTTCCCAGAAACGTTGAAGTTGAATAGATAAGGCGTCCTCGATTGCACATGACATGCTGAGAACTGGTTTGGATTTAACCGCTTAAGCCTGATTCTCATCGATTATCACTTTACTCGTTGAGCCTGTAGGTCGTCCTGTAAGAATCCAACCCATTGTTGTGTCCTGTGCAACCAATCTGTTGTCTGGCCAACACATTAAACCTGGCCGTATGATGAGAGCATAGATTTCAGCTCCAAGTAAGAGATGGATAGCTGAGTTCGCACTAGGTTTCGGATCAGCAAGATCGAGTTCACTTAATTCAGACCAAGGTTGAGGGGCGAGTCGATGTGACGGTGTGTAATTGATGAGTAGAGGTATAACCAGAGCCTCTGTATCTAGAGTAAAGCGGGAAGGCAATCGCGATATGATAAGAATATTGACTATACATTTTGATACTCCAGATTTAGAAGCTCCAACGCCGGAGATGTGAAGAGATGCGAACCGGCGAGGTAATCGAAGACGGTTTGTGAGAATTTCTGAAATAAAATTGCCCTCCGAACATGGATCTATCATACAACGTGCCTGTGCATAACATCCATCCTTGCTCTTAAAAACTACAAGTGCTGTTGCGAGAAGGCTTGGACCAAAGGAACTAGAGGTTACATGAGAATTTACTAATTGTCATGCTGGGTTTTTATCGTTTCTCGCATTGTTGAGCGTGGAACATCCTGATGGAAAAATTGGTTTGGGATCAGTTCCTGGTGATGTTGCTGGGTCATGAATGAAGGTATGATGGCGACTATGACAGGTACGCCACACTATATTAGAGCGACAATCTACAACTTTATGTGGTGCAAAACAGTTATCACATAAGCCTCTCGAACGGACAAATTCCTGATGCAGAGCAAGAGATTTAGCCTTAAATCCCTCGAAGAACGCCAAATAATGATTCTTCTGATAGATGGTGCAGCTAACATTAGGTGAGGGTTTTCTGTCAGGCTTTTTTGAAGCATTATGTGCCTTGACGGAAGAATTTGATGTGATATTTTGAAGAACTCTTCGAAGATGCCATTGTTGTGATTTGTGGACAAGCTGAATGGCCCATGGACTCAAGTGCCTTGATCCGGGTCGTGAGAAATATCTTGAGCTGATCAAACGTCTGTGGTTCCACTTCTCCTCCGATAGACGTTTCCCAATCCAGGCGGGATTGATGATCAAGTCGTTGAACAGTAATGTAGGTCAACCAATCATCCCATGCTTCGACGGTGCATTTAAGTGCAGTCAAGGCACCGATGGCTTCTGTTGTCCCATGCAGAAGCTTCTTCGACTCTGAGGCAGATTCCGCAGATACTGGCTGTAAAGAACATAAAGCGGCAATCTGAGAACTTAACAACAACCGAGTGTTTTGGTATGTTTCCGTTAGTGAATCCCATGCTCGAGTGAAGTTCTCGGCAGTAGTGGGGATATTTCTGAGCAGATAAGCTTGTTTTTAAATAATGCCATCTTGCAACATTAGTTGTTTTCGGGTTTGCCACGACAATTGCATTAAATAAATCATGGTAATTCGGCCAATCCAAATAATTGCCCGAAAATTTTGGTAGTTCGATCTTCGGTAGGTCAGGATCATGGCCGTGATTCGCTTGTTGACCAGGGTCTACTTGATCATCCCTAGAAGCTGGTCGTCGATCATAGACCTCCATTTTGTCCAAAAATTTACCCAAATCCACTAAATAGTGTTCTTTCGTTACATTAAAAATGTCTTTAGAGAGGTACGGCAACTTCTCATCCTCCTTTGTAAAGAAGGAAAGTACCTCTTGATGCTTCTCCTAAAATTGATCCCATTTTTTATCTGGATTCTGCATGCGAGCCTTACATGCTCCACGTGTAAGATTAGCAGCACCTACTTTTTCAAAATTGACATAATCCCGTGAAATTATACGGCTTAATTTCATTTGCTGGTCGATCAGTTCGACAATTTCCTCTGTAGGCACTTTGAATAGTACGGACTGAGTGATACGAGGGAAATTGCACAATGAAAAAGAACCAGTAATATTCAAGTGAAAGAGAGCATGCAGGTTTAAATATGCAAACTGCGATTCAATAACCACGCATTGGCGGACATAGAAATGAAATAATTTGCAAAGAAAATTGAAGTATAGAACGACACATACTTCGAGTTTGATAAATGGTAAGAGCACCAAAATCGAATGTGCTTTACGCTAATAGAATTAAAAAGCAATGAAATAATTCACTAGTATATCGATATGAAATACAATCGATTATAATTTATAAAAGTAAATCGACAATAAATAATAAAAAGTGGAAAGAACGCACAGATATCGCTGTCGAAGAAGGCTGAAAACTATTTGATGTTCACTGGAGAAGATGAAAAAAGCCTGAATAATTTGACAGACCCCGCTGTAATATAGAATGCGGGTAGTTCAACCTAAGTATGAATTCCTTAGAAGCTATAGAAGCGATGTTTTCTTTCCTTCTGGTCGTAGGCGATGAAGAAATGTGCGGAAGAATGACAGTGACTCGTCACTAGGATCAACGTGCGTTAGAAATTTGTTGCACCAATAGATCTGTCACTTGATTGCAGGTTTAACCATCCGTTTCAAATCTGATAGTTTCGAGCGTGTGTAACACAAAAGACACTGGAATGTACGGTTCACGTTAATCCCTTTGACGAATCTAAATTTAGACACTTTTATCGAGCGAAAGTCTGATAGTCATAATTATAAGCTCGATTACGAGTTGCTCAAATATAAAAACTTATATTTCGCAACGTCAAAATGCGATTCTGTTCGATGGGTGATGCACTATGCTTTTTATTCCAGGCGCATTCACTCTTTGTATTTAAATTTGTACTTGAATTTGCACTTATTTCACACCAAATGCGCGGAACGCTTTTGCAAAAACTTGATAAGATCGTTTTTCAGCGTTTTATATGCGAAATCGCGGTACAATTTCAGCCACAACCACGTCTCACAACCGTAAGATAGGTGGTTACAGTCTGTAAACGAATCAATACGACGATCCATCAAAAGCCACGTGCACCCTAAGAACACGGAGCGACCCAAGGACAACCGCCCTCTGCATGTTTCGCGCAAGTGTTCTAGCATATTGCTGACTCGCAGGGATGCTTTTTAGGCCATTAGCAAGTGAAAGCTTGGCACCTCCAAGAGCGCCGATGATAAGGACGATCAGTTTAACAGAATATTCCGGGTACAATCG
>NC_046662.1:143744667-143745942 GCF_010883055.1 Belonocnema kinseyi
GTGTGCATGGCAGGCCCTGCAGCTATCATCGGGAATGTCTTGGCTCAAAATGTGGCGACGATATGTTAAGGTGGAAATGACACCGTCTTGGCATGCAAAAATGAAACCCTCCGCACCAGACTTCAATCCGGGCGATTTAAGGAAAGCAAACGTTAGCTCACAAGACATTGACTCATCCTTCACATTCTGTGGAAGATACCGTGCATCCTCTTATCGAGGAGCTGTTCACGAAAGTTTTTCTCTTGTTCTTTCTTAATCCGGGCCTTCAGGAGTGAGTACTCGAGATAGATAAGATTTGATGCATTTTGTTCACCCCTAATACTGAAGTGAAGTCCGAGTGCTTCAGCAGCCTCCTCCGCTGCTTTGTACAGAAACGCTCCTTTGCCCACTTCTTCGTGATTCCTGACCATTTTAAGAAGAGGGTTTCTTCCATTTGCAACTCTATGTGCTGTACCCAGAATGATCCTGTTGTGAAGACATTCAAGACTCAATATTCCGCGACCCCCTTGACGGCGTGAGATGTACAGTCGCGGAACGGAAGACTTAAGATGCATGCTTCTGTTCATGTGCAGAACCTTTCTTGTCCCAATATCAAGAGATCTGAGCTCGTTCTTCGTCCGTGGAACTACTCCAAATGAATCGAGTAGTACCGGGACGGCAAGCATGTTCGTTGCAGATACTTTGTTCCTCGCCGACAGTCCGGAAGACCAAATCTGTCGAATGAGAAGTTTGTATCTGCTTCGGAGAATATCCTTTATAGATTTCACATCCTGAATGCGGCTCTGTGGCACGCCCAGGTATGTATAAGTCTCTCCAGCGCAAAGTTGTCGTATGGCGCTTCTATCAACGAGCTCAGGATCTTCAGGGATGCCATTAAGTTTTCCTCGCTTCAAATAAATTTTGGCGCATTTGTCTAACCCAAATTCCATTCCAATTTCCTTAGTATATCGTTCGACAATCCCCAGAGCTAGATGCAGTTGCTCTTTGTTTTTAGCATAGATCTTAATATCGTCCATGTAAAATACATGAGTGACCTTGTACTTTTGATCTGCAGGTTTGCCGCACAAGTATCCGTCGAAATGGCGAAGTGCTAGAGATAGTGGCAATAATGAAAGGCGAAAGAGGAGTGTGCACATGGTGTCGCCCTGAAAGACACCTCTCTGAAAGGTGACATTGTTAGTTGTGACACGATTTTTTCCAGATGAGATAGTAAATCTGGTTTTCCAAAGCGGCATCAATCTCTCTATGCACCCAACTATTTGCGGATGAACCTTT
>NC_046662.1:143746042-143756991 GCF_010883055.1 Belonocnema kinseyi
TGACAAAAACATCATAACCAAGGAGAATGAAAAGAAAGAGAGGTATCGAGACCTTATAAGGGAGTTGCAACGATTGTACCCGGAATATTCTGTTAAATTGATTGTCCTTATTATCGGCGCTCTTGGAGGTGCTAAGCTTTCACTTGCTAATGGCCTAAAAAGCATCCCTGCGAGTCAACAATATGCTAGAACACTTGCGGGGAAAATGCAGAAGGCGGTTGTCCTTGGGTCGCTCCGTGTTCTTAGGGTGCACGAGGCTTTTGCTGGATCGTCGTATTGATCCCTTTACAGACTGTAACCACCTATCTCACGGTCGTGAGACGTGGTTGTGGCTGAAATTTTACCGCGATTTCGCTGGAAGCGGATGCAATTTTCCAGATTAGCACCCGCTCCCGGCGAAATCCTGCGGTTGTCCTTATGACAAATTTTTAATTATATATATAAAATTAAACCGCAGGGCCTATGAAAAAGCCACCGAACGCGTCCTCGAGTTGCGGATAGAGGGTCCCTGTACCAAGGGTTTCTGCTGAATATGGTTACAAAAATGAATAGGCAGTCACGGACAATTGTCCAGGGGTGGTCCAATAATGAGAACACCAAACACTCAATCGCGACTTGCTAGAGTGCTACGATGCGAGTGCGACCCACGAACTTCTCTCCATCCCCCTTATCTACTATATACATATACAATCGTAGGCGTTACTGCTCGTTGGAACGATAGAGAGAGCGCGAACGCGACAACCATAATTATAATATCACGTGCCACTTTTCTTATATTCATGTTCTCCTGACACAATCGAATCCCTGGCTGACTGAAAAATGTTTAATAAAATTATAATCATTAACAAAAACTGTAAGTTCATTATAATTGAAAGCCTTATTAATTTTCAAAGCATCTATCTATACATTTTTGGAACTATCAAACAAGATTAAGATTCCGATGATCGACAGCAATCCATTTTGGTGCCATTCTAAGGGAAGGTAATTACGTTCAAATTAATCCATATTTTACTGGGCGTTAACAAAATTTCTATATTTATCAAAGTTCCTGGTATTGATTGTTGACTTCCGAAATCTATAAGCAATATTGGTGTAGACACTATTTGCTTCTAAGTATTAATCAACAATTCCAGGGTATAGTTTTCTAAATTCTAAAAACTTATCGTCTATTTAAAATTAAAACCTAAAATAAAACATAACTTTTGCAGAAGAGTTTGGCTGTTGCTCTCGATCAGGAGAATAATAAGTTTAAGAAGCAGGATTTTAAAATTTTCAAAATGGCAAAAATCCCTAACAATAATTCAACGAGGCTAATCGCAATCAAGTATCCATAGCATTCTCCGTCAACTTCTTGTACGATCAAGAAGTTTGGTAAGAAAAAAGGGAACATGTAAAATGTTCTCGCGCTCCGTCTGCTTCTCCTCTCATTCGCGCGACGTGACGATGGCCCGGAAGGTTCCGAGCCAAAAACGTGTACAGTAAGAAGGTTTTGGTAGGTTAACTGGATAAATGCAAAAATCGTGCAAAATCAGCTTTGTGCACCCACCTCAGTTTGGGAGTGGATAAATATATTCCAAGACTGGAAAGTCGAGTGACTTGTGCGTGGAAAATTCCGATTAATACGTCCACATCGGTATAGTCGGAATGATCCTACGTAACTGTGTTTCAACATCGTGAATATCCGCGGGGCAGCAGTCGTGACGTGCCTGTAGACTCTCAACGTTTGAAGGTCAGGCGATCGGATTAATTCGTTTCCTTTTATTTCATCAGTTATGTTCTTAATTAATAAACTTGAGTTGGTTTTTTGGAACCACATAAATTCAAGTTTAAACAATTATTAGCGACCCTCATAGCCAACAGAAATATAGCGCAATATCAATGATACTTCCCGAGGAAGCAAAGGTCCAAAACAAAATTCCACGCAAAAGAAAAGAAACATTTGAGAGAAATCTCAAATGATTGTCTGAGTACCTCCAGAGATGCAATAATAAAAATCCATTGTTCCTCACTACAGGATTTTTATGTTTCCAAAAATTAATTAAACTATTTGCAGGCGTATTGGTTCGTTACAGACAATTGACTCGTGAATATTATTTGACGAAAAAAATTGTTACATTTAGGTTGAATTGAGTAATGTGAAATTTGCAAAATTGTTGTAAAATTTAAAAATTTCACATTTTTATTTACTAGTATTCTTTGCTGAAAGCTTAGTTTGATTGCAAAAAGGCTAGACACGCTCACTGGCAGTCAAACCCTTTTTTAAGGTTCAGGTAATAACGCGTAAAGGCGATTACCTAAATGAATTTAAAGTAAATATTTTCGTTAAAAATACTGGTAATTAGGAAAAATGTTTCGTTTTGTTAAAGTCCTAATTCAAGTTGCAAATAGGCTAGACGCGCTCACCGGCAGTCGAAACCTTTTCTAAGGTTCAGGTCACAACGCGTAAAGGCGATTACCTGAACGAGTCCGAATTAAATGTTTCCTTTAGAGGTACTTATTATTAATAAGCGATAAACCCCTTATAAAAAAAATCGCACGTATATCGCTAGACCCATCAAAAAGCATCATTCACCTCAACCGAGGTAGAAGAGCTCGGAAACGCCAGAAGGAAATTCAGCAGCGCGCGTCTGCCGAAAAGTTCTTGGCTATTAAAATCCTCGTTCATGAACTTAAAAATGTAATTCTCCCTTCCGGCGAGGCGGTAAACATTCCTGTAAATTTCCGATTCATAGATCCACCTCTCCCTAGAAAGGGGGATACTTTTAAGTTTTTCTTTTCGAATATTTTTCACATATATGTAAACATTCGCTTTTTCTGTCCAGGTTGGTAACTCTTTGACAAAACTGTCAATAGAGGTTGTTCTCTTTTCTAAGTCACCTTTGTTCCAAATCACGAAAACAATATCATCTGAACCAGTTTCCTCTAAAAGTACTGCAAATTGAAGCGTAATTTCGAAAACAATTAACCTTTTAAAGAGAAATTTTTTAACCCTGGTATAATTAAAATTAAGAGAATTTATTCAGCCATAAAAAAGAGTTGGTGTAAACCTCTTGCACGGCGATGTATATACATACTTTCCTCGTTTCTGTGATTGATTCTAGGTATTTTGAATTTGAGTTTCTCTAAAACTTATGGGTAATGTATAAGACCCCATATTACTTTGAAAATAAGCCATATAAATAACATGAAATGTATTTCTGACATTGTAAAACAGTTGAATCTTTTAAATAAATCTGCATGGCTTGAACTCTGGGAGGGTAGGCACCATCTTTTTTATAAGCTAAGAGTTTAAGGAATCTTTTATGCACTCGTTCCAAAAGATAGGTTGCATTTTTCTATTGCGGTGCCCATACGACTGGTGCATATTCTAATCTCGACCTAACGTGAGCATTAAATAATGTGACTAGCGCTTATTTATTAGTAAAATCTTTACATGTTCTCAAAATAAAGCGTAATGTTTGATTGGCAATTTGAACAATTTATTCTAAATGTTCCTTGAATCTAAACAGTGAGTCGAAGATGACTCCTAGATCTCTTACGTAGTAAACTCTCTGAATGGCCTGATTTTTTATCTGATATTCGAAAAGGATAGGTTCGCGTGATCTTGTAAAAGATATTACTTTTGTTTTATTTTTATTAATATATAGACCTAATTCTGCACACCACTTGATGAATTCTTGGAGCTCTTTTTGTAGAATCAAACAATCTCTAACTGTATTTATTTTTGCAAAAAGTTACGTGTCCTCAGCAAATATTAGTTTTTTAGTTTTCGTTTCAGATTGCTTATCAACATTAAAGAGAATTAAAAATAACACCGGGCCTAAGTTCGAGCCTTTTTGAACTCCAGAAGTCTGGATAAAATAATTCGATACAAAATCTGAATATTGAACTTGGTTGTCCCTGTTTATTAGAAAATCATTTACAGGGATTTTCAGGTCACCTGGTAGGCAAGTTTTATTTATTCTATTTATTAGTACATTATGGTTTAATTTTTCGAAACATTTTGCTGTATCCAGATAAATTACATCTATCTGTGATTTTTCACTCAGTGATACTGTTATAGTTTGACTAAGGATAGTTAAATTTGTTTGTACAGATGTACCTATAACAAATCCATGCTGAGCTTCTGTGAATTATGACTTCAGCAATGCAGTAATATAATTTACTAATCATCCCTCAAAAACTTTTGCAAAATTGTTTATAATAGCTATTGTTCTGTAATTTTTTATATCTGATTCATTTCCGGTTTTATGTACTGGGCATATTTTTGCCTCCTTTCCCCTATTTGGGTACTTCCCTGTCTCGAGTAGCAGATTGTAAATGTAAGTCAGAGGAACAGCGAGCTCGCTAGCGCAGTTTTTACCTATAAAACTACCTGAGGTTTGTTTATCGTTCAGAATGCTCAGTTGAATATTTAAATCTATATTGTCCAGTTCAATTTATAGCCTAATAATCTACTAGCCTCAGATTGCCATTCATTTGCGTTTTTTAAGTTTGTAGCTGTATAGACGCTGCTAAAGTAAGTAGCGAAACCATTTACAATGCTTTTTGGATCAGTGAATTCGATGCCGTTCAACAGCATAATTCCTGGGATTCTGGCGTAGCCCTTCCGGTCCCCAGCATCGTTTCAAAATTTTTTAGGATCTTTAATTAACGCATTCTCGCAACTGGTTTTGTAAGTTGAATGATCTCTGTCCATCAAATACTTCACCTCCTTTCTTAATTGAATGCAATTATTATCTTGCTCAGATTGTACTACCTTTTTTCTATATTTCTCTTTTTGTCTTATCTTAATTTTTAATTCTTGCGAATACCATTTTGGAAACTTATCTTGCTGATCAGAAGGGTTATATTTTGGGACGATGCTATCAATCAAATTGAGCAATGAGTTATAGAAGATATTGATCGCAATATTAGGGTCTTTAAGGACATATAAGTCTTTCAAGTCGATTTGTTTGATTTTCGCAAATAGAGCCGGCCGGTTAGATTTCAAGTATCATATTTTACCTCATATTTTTGCCTGGGAAATGACTTTTAAGCAATTAGAGGAGTTAGGTAAAGAACAGCGAACTGAGTTAGCCAAACCCAAAATTTGAGGGAAAGTATTACAAATTGCTGAACATAAAATGGAGGATAAATATGAATGAGGCGTAACAATAATAACGGGGATACAAATGATTTTAAGAACAATAGAGAAGAAAAAAATATAAGTAAACATTTTTAAAATGATAACCAAAACGGAAACCAAAATAATCAAGGTGAGAAAACAATACAAAAACCGATTTGCCTATAAAATATGCCTATAAACCTATATTTCAACCAAATTACCAACCTAGAGTCACAAATACTAGACCTAGATATGCTTACGACCCCTACTACCAAATGTTACCAATGTTTAAACCGAGTTCCAACTCAGAGAAAAAACAGGAGCCTAACAAAACTGCAAGAAAACACAAAAAATAAAAACTTTTATCATTGTGGCATAACGGGACATTTTAAAAGATTATGTCCATATTATGCGTGCAACCAGAGAAACTGGAGAGGTGGGTATTAGAAGCAAATATAGTACACACTAATACTGAAACGCCATAATTTCTGAATTCGGATAACGACGAAATAACGGACACCCGTTTTCATTTAATGACAATACTCGAGAACAAATTATCTTGTATTTTCGTGGATAAAGGTGCCACACATTATTAGGGTGGCAAGGAATTGCTGGATCAAATCTTGAATTCCAAGTATTCAATATTTAAACCCGTCTCGCGCACATTAAGGTAAGTGTGCCAGTTATCGGAAGCTTAAGGCGTATTTCAGATTTCAAATGCTTAAAAAACTATATTAAACAGATTCAAATCTGAAGAAATGGGTTTTATAGAATAAAGCGTTCCTTTAGAAATGTAAATTGCTTATTACTTGTAACATATCCTATTAGAATGAATATTATAAGAAGTTCGAAATTATAAATACGAGAATGCATGGGTTATCGGCAAGTCAGAAACCTGGCTGTTTCAGTTATCGGCACTTCCATTTGTGAGTGATCGGCAATAACGTTTAAAAAAAATATTTTTCCTGAGAACGAATAACACAACGGCTTACTATATGTAAAATGCTGCACATCCGCCGACCACCCATGCATTGATGAATATTGTCACATTTACATTACCTACGTATGACCCTAAACTATAACTCAAAAGCTTCATGGCTACCAGGCAGTACCCCACCCACAATCCTATGGAAGCTTATCCAAACGCGCTTCCCATCTCGATAACTGAGGTTATAACCGTAACTAAACCTGACAATACAAGAAAGAATCAGAAAATTAAAAGGACAAATATTAAGGATAAACCATTAATGGAAAAAGCAGAAAATAAGAATAATGCACAAAGAATCCGAGGTCGCATTAACCTTAAAAGGGCTAAAGAAAATAGCGAAAATAGTCCAACTTTAGATAGCGAAACTTCCCTAGTAACTATCAATCCCAACCAACCCCAAAAGATATTCCTAGCTTAATTAGTATCCCAACAAGAAACCCGTAGAAATCATCCCCACCTACGACACTAGCGGCTAATCAAGCACAAAAGACTCACTTAATTTAGGCAAACTGAGAATTAGGAAAAATAGTAAGAAAAAATAATTCAGGAAAAATGTACTATAATAACAATGCTAGCGAAGATAGCGATTGTAATCTTTGGAAAAATAACAAAGTTTCCAATGGGAAGAAATCAAAAAAGGAATCTCAAGAAGCCAATAAGGTATCGAAAAGCGATAATAAAAATTAATGGTTTAATTTAAAAAATAAAGTGATTAAATTAAATAATATTACGGATATTTTAGAAAAAATCGACGAACAAAAAAGTAGTTCACCAGAAATTTGCTAAGGTATTGTCGAGCTTAACGAAAGCCAACAATCTCAATTAGAAAAGGTTCTCTAAAATTAAATAAAAGTTCATTCGGCAAAAAACATGGGGCAACTCATTTAACAGAACATACAATCGACGTGCAGGGCCACGATCCAACTAAACAGCGACATTAATACGTGAGCCCAAAAATTAAAGAAATAATTTAGCAAACAGTTGATAAATTATTAAAACAGGATATAATAGAACTCTCTTGTTCTGATTGGTCAAACCCTAAAGTTATGATCAAAAATCCAGGGAAAGACTATAGATTTTTCTGAGACTTCAGAAAGGTCAATACTATTACAAAAAAGGATCTCTACTCAATCCCGCTCATGCCAGAAATACTGAACACTTTAAGATCAGCAAAATTTATTTCCAAAATTAATCTAAAATTAACTCATTTGCAAATCCTGCTAGAAGAAAGTTCAAACCCAATGGTCATTTTGATGACCATTTAAAACACTCGAATACTGTATTAGATAAAAAATAAATTATGCAAATTTAACGATCAGTCCGAACAGATGTAAACTTGGCTGTTCAGAGAATCAATTCTTCGGTTTCAAAGTTAACGAAAAAGAAATCCAAATTGACGATGAAAAAATACAACCAATTCTAGAATTCCCGAAGCCTAATAATATTAAACAATTACAGAACATAATAGGGATGGCAAGTTAGTACAGAAAATTCGTCCCAGACTTTTACGAAGCAATAGAACCGATGAACAGATTACTTAAAAAAGATCAATAATGGGATTAGGGATTAGTACAAGATAAGGTATTTCAAAAAATTAAATACCTATTAAAGTCGGCACCAATACTAACCTGTCCAGATTTTACGAAACCCTTCCAACTAGAAATTGACGCGAATAACTCGGGGTTATGGAGCCGTACTTACATAAACAATCGACGTCGTAAACTACGTAATCGTTTACATGAGTAGAAGCCTAAAAGGGGCAGAATCATAATACTCGGCATCCGAAAAAGAATGCCTAGCGGTAGTTTGGGCCATACGCCATATTTAGAAGGCTACAGTTTATAAGTAATCACGGACCCCTTATGGCTAATGTGGATCCGTAACCTCAAAATTCCACTGGCCGATTAGCCAGATGGGCATTATAACTACTCG
Source organism: Belonocnema kinseyi (assembly GCF_010883055.1). Classification (NCBI taxonomy): domain Eukaryota; kingdom Metazoa; phylum Arthropoda; class Insecta; order Hymenoptera; family Cynipidae; genus Belonocnema; species Belonocnema kinseyi. Next base: position 143,754,070 of record NC_046662.1, read on the forward strand.
AATATGACTACGAAATCATGTATTGAAAAGGAAGCTCAAATTTGGTACCTGATGCTCTTTCGAGATTAGGAGAACCAGCAAAAAATATCACGTTCGCGTTAACTTGTAGCGTAGAAAAATCAATAAATAATTAAATAAATAAATAATAAATAAATAAATAAAAATAAATAATAATAATGAATAAATCAACGATAAAAAATATGACTGGTACTATACTAAAATAAGACAAATTATCAACAAACAAAAAAACGGAAGAACACGAAAAATGGTGAATCAGAAATTCGCAACTCTATGTTTACAGAACTGACCCATTACAATCTACTCTTTTACCAGATACTAAAACATGGAAACTCCTCGTACCAAAAAAACAAAGAATATAGGTTTTAAAAGAAAATGACGATGACATACAACCCGGACATTTAGGTTCCAAAAAAATGCACGCGAGAATTTCTGAGCACTACTTCTGGACAGGGATGTATTCCGAAATAATCAAGTCGATAAGACATTGCAAAATATGCCAGTGAACCAACCCAAATGATTAAAAGAGCTAACGGGATTAAAATAGAGTCAGAATTTAAAAATCTTGTAATTTCGGGCTTAAGAACACAGCGGATTTTCCACACCGACAATAGCACCGAATTTGTCAACAAACTGTAAGAGAACTAACAGAAAAATTCGTAATAAGATACACAAAAACGTCGAAATTTTACCCTCAGATAAATCCGACAGAACATTATAATAAAAAAATCAAACAAATGATCAAAACTAACTTAGGTATCGATCACGCTACCTGGGACAAACACATTCACGATTTACAGTTCACAATAAATACTAGTAATAACTCGCCAACACAATTCACACCAGCATTTTTAAATCGAGGTCGCGAATTGAAGCCACTCCAATATCTCGGTAGAAACTTAGAAAACGATAGCGAGATAGAATTTCAAAACATAGATAAATGGAGAGATAGATTAAGCAGGTTGCAAATTATAAGAGACGAAGACCAGAAACATTTATATCGGGAAAATGATAAACAGGCAGGCAGATATAATTTAGCAAACAGAAGACAGGATAAAATATACGTACAATAAGAAGGCAGCTTTATTATTAAAAAGAAAACTTCCCCTACGATTTACGAACTAAAAAAGCTAAATGGAAACAGTATAGTTGAATGGAACATAAATGATTTTAAATTAGAGAATGTTACTACAAATAACGGAAAATATCATGAAAAACTAATAACTTTAGGTTAGAAATTTAAATTCTTACAATGACAAAAAGGCAAAGGATCAATAGCATTAAGAGAAAACTTACTTAGAACACACACAAATAATTGTCTCAATCGACCCAATACCCCAACTCTAGACTTTAAGAACAAAAAAAACATTATGAATCTTTACCTTTCACACAATGAAGTCTATCAAAAAATGTTCATACGGCCAAAACGCAACATTCAAATCCACAATGGACCAACACCTACAAAATTGACAGGCAATAAAATGGTTGAGATTAAGGCTAGAAGGAATACCTAAAAAAGAAATGAATCCTTCGAGTACTCAATGGGTTATTTTGACCCTGTCAGCGACTTTGACCAAATATATATCACTCAGGCGTTTGAAAAAATTGCGATACCGTTGCCTTATAAGTATAGTTCGATGTCCCGAATTCAGTTTTTGACTCTTTCCGTAGCTTGACAGGAAGACAAAGGTACAGTGTCCATCTTACCAGCGACCAATTTTCGATGACCATCACGCGTATATGTGCAACGATTTTAAAATTAAAAATTTTTATAATAAAAAAAATTTGTTTCAATCATGTATGTGAAAAAAACACTATTTTTTACACCGTACGTGAAATAAATACCTTTTTTTAAGGTACAAAGTAGGACTATTTTTTTATTACTTAGGCATGCTTTGAGACTTTAACATACTTGAAAGTATACTTCTAAATGTTGGTAAATAAAAAGGTTCAGTAGTTGGGAACTTATAGACAACCAAAACGTGAACAGGCTCAGTTTGACCCAGTGTTAAGGAGATGTTCGAAAAAATAGGTATCTACTCGAAGGGTTATATATGGCCCTCACCGACACATCCGAAACATGCTTGAAATCACCACCATCCGAAAAACAATTTTTTATGTATGTCTAACTGTGAGCACGATAAACTAGATAAACCATATAGAATTTAAGGAGTTTGAGGCATAGCTGATTTTAAATTTGCCATTAGTTTTGCAAAATAAGGTTGTTTAAACAGTTCGTTTAAATAAATTATTGCTAATGTTAATATTTTTGCAAAATAAATTCTAAAATCTAATCCTACTGGGAAAAATATGTCCAAAGCAGTATATTTTAGATTTAAAATACAATTTGTTACAACCATATGACTAAATAATTCAATTTGCATAATCTATATTGGATCTTAAGAAGGATTTTAACGTCTATAAGAAAAGGAATATTAATACAATTACAACATGCGTTAACTAAAGGGTTTTTTCGTGCGCTAATTTCAAGTGTGTTTATGCTGTTTTTCATGATTCTTGCAATATATTGCAAATTTAGCAATAATTGTTTTAACTATTTGTTTAAAAAAATTATTTTGAAAAATTTAGCTGCATGACTTTCTTTGAAATTCATTTAAAAACCTTTCTGGCTAAATTTGGTTTGCTTTACTTCAGATTTGCGACCTGTAGGTGGTTTTGAACCTTCCATCCCCAATGTGCGCCGCCTTCTTTGCTACTCAGCGCCGGCGCGTCAATTTCCATCATAAGATATTTATTTAAATCCGTTTACTTTAACTCCCAATTGGTGGCCAGAATTTCCGTTAATCAAAAGCCACCGGATCAGCCGGTGCAACTGTCTAAAAATGACATTTATGGTTAATTAATTTAACAGCATTTCAAATATGCTCAAAGATATAAATGTGT
>NC_046662.1:143757091-143770139 GCF_010883055.1 Belonocnema kinseyi
AAATACAATTTGTTACGACGATTCGGCCAAGGTCTCGTGCATCCTGAGGACACGGAACGACCCAGGACGACGGCCTTCTGCATTTTCCCCGCAAGTGTTTTAGCATATTGTTGACACGCAGGGATGCTTTTTAGGATATTAACCAGTGAAAGCTTGACACCTCCAAGAACGTCGAAAAGGACGATTAGTTTAACAAAATATTCCGGTTATAATCGTCGCAACTCCCTTATAAAGTCTTTATACCTCTCTTTTTTTCATTCTCCTTGGCTATGATGTTTTATCAGCTGGTGCCGAAAATTCGATAATTAACATGGTTCGCTTCTCGAAGTCAAGAAGAACCCTGTCAGGCCTCGAGTGTGCAAAAGAAACAATTGATTTAGGAAAAGAAAAATTTAGCTCACACGTCATTTACTGAACCTACAGATTTATGTGGAAGATGCCGTGCATCCTCTTATCGAGGAACTGTTCACGGAAGTTTTTCTCTTCTGCTTTCTTAATTCGGGCTTTCAGGAGTGAGTGCTCGAGATATATAGGATTTGATGCATTCTGCTCACCCTTAAAACTGAAATTAAGTCAGAGTGTTTCAGCAGCCTCCTCCGCTGCTTTGTACAGAAACGCTCCTTTGCCCACTTATTCGTGCTTCCTGACCATTGTAAGAGGAGGGTCTCTTTCATTTGCGACTTTATGTGCTATACCCAGAATACTCCTGTTGTGAAGACATTCAAGATTCAACATTCTGCGACCACCTGGATGGCGTGAGATGTAGAGTCACGGAACAAAAGACTTAGGATGCATGCTTTTGTTCATGTGCATAACCTTTCTTGTCCCGATATCAAGGGATCTGAGTTTGTTCTTCGTCCATGAAACCACTCCAAATGAATAGAGTACTACAGGGACGACAAGCATGTTCGTTGCGGATACTTTGTTCTTCGCCGACAGTTCGGAAGACTAAATCTGCCGAATAAGACGTTTGCATCTGCTTCGGAGCGTATCCTATATAGATGTCATATCCTGAATGCGGCTCTGTGGAACGCCCAGGTATGTATAAGTCTCTCCAGCGCAAAGGTGTCGTATAGCGCTTCTATCGACGAGCTCAGGGTCTTCAGGGATGCAATTAAGTTTTCTTCGCTTCAAATAAACCTTGGCGTATTTGTCTAACCCAAATTCCATTCCTATACGACCCTGCGAACCCAGGTCTATGAGTGGGGAAAACACCACTTCCTAGTCCTAATACCCAAAACCTGGGCACCGAGAACCCAGTTTTGTGCTCCCTGCCCATAAACTTGGACAGCCTTCGGTTCGCACGTTCCGTTCCCAACCCCTTAGTACCAACAACGCCACGCCATCCACCCGCAAAAATTTCCAGCCATCAGCTGCGTCGCCAGAGAGCATCATCTCCTAGGAGGACCAATTGCTACTCCGGCTGCGTTGGCTTAATCGCTCGGGTACCATCCAACCTCATTTGCCTGCTCTCAACTATGCCGCCCAATTCGGGCCTTTGAGACCTTTTGGACATTAGAAATGAGCATGTTAGGTGTTTAAAAAAACAGCAGAAGTTGCAATAAAATGTTGCGCCGAAGAAAGGGTGCTTACTCTAAACAAATCGGAATTGAGGTTTTTACAGCTTTCGTCAGTTTTTGAGTGGTTCTTTTTAATCAAACCATGGAAAAAGATTTACGGGCGTTTTTATTTCTGATATTTGAGTTGCTAGGTATCCGAGAAATCCGGATTTCGCTCGAGAGCTCGACATACTGTGAAACACCTCCTACCACTTACCACTACATTTCCGCGTCTCATCTATACCGCGTCCGTGAGCCGCATCTACGACCTATATCTTTTGGCAAGAATGAACGGTAGGTGGAGTGGGAACATTTCGTGAGTCTTCCCTCTCCCCTAAACGTTCGCATCTATCGGGTCCACTTTGACCGATCATATGAACTCCCATCTACACAACGCTGCTGAAGGTTGGTTGAACTTCTCAGCATAGAACATTAACCAGTGATGACTCTTGGTTGAAACTAATCGCCTTCAAACCCTCGTTAATCGAAGTTTTGCGAGTCAATGAGGTAGGGATTTAATTTAGAAGTTAAAAAAAGGTAAGGCTGATGTGTACACCGTATGAGCTACATTTAGTTCGTAAAAAGAAAATTGGGAATGAGTAAATTCAGTTTTTGAAAAACCGGCAGAAGTTGCAGTAAAATGTTTAATAACAAAATTTTTTTAAAGAATGCGTATTTTATTTAAAGCGACAATAAAACTACGTCTGTCTTAATATCAATGCATGTTATGAATTGTAATAATATACATTTACGGAAGTGATATACAAGTTGAGATATAAATTCGAGTGCGAAGCACGAGGTACGTGATGAGAATGTGTTCGTTAAAGCCGAAGGAGCTTTCTCCAAAGAGAGTTTACAATTATCAAATTACCCTTGACGATGCTTGGATCCTTAGTTCTAAAAAGTCTGTGTACAAGTGTGGGGAATATACAAAGACCGAGCGCGTAACTTGAGGTAAATACATGATCGAGGAAATCTTGAAGAGGAAAATAAACAAGAGCACCGATTTTGTAACAGATTGAAACCACTATAAATCTACATTATAAACGACTCCTTTTACAATGACAGACCGTTTAGATACAGATAGGATTACTCAGTTTCAAACAAAACGGGAAAACTTACATACAAGGGGGTTGGAAATATATTAACCATCGAATCCAAAATTCACTAAATATTAACTTAAGATAGTTGAGCCGAAATGGGACCCTACTTACGGATTGTTTGAAATTTTCAGAATATTTAGAAAATATTGTTATCGAATGATTCATACCTTATTCAGCTGATTCGACCGTTTCAAAAGTCAGATATGATCAATTATGGTTAGTACTTTTTGCATGGGTCTTCCATAGCTAACATGAGCAATCACCACATTGCAAAGTCTATTATAGAAACGAAGCTTACCATTGACCTTAAAAACTACAGAAGTAAAGAAAAATATCGTGCGGATTTAATTTTCAAAAATAACAATTATTGACCCTTTAGTATGAAAGATATAATTTTGTAAAGAATAATGTTTCTGTTCTCGCATAGCACATGGTGGGGGTAGGCAGTGACGATGTGGCAACACTGTCACTCAGTATTTCATAGCTGAGTATATATATTATGAATCGTGTTTAGATCACAGTTCAATAGAGAATGAGTCTCTATAACTGTCAACGCCGTCAACACAACTTTTTTCGAGAATGAAAATGTGACGTTGCCACCATCGTTTACTTACGAACTGTTCCTGTGAGTGTGTATATTCGTATATGGGACGCTTCTATGTGAGTATACAAACTCAATGAAAATTTTTCACCAATGGTTAGGAGAGAACTTGTCATTTCTTGCATCTTTCTACAAGTAAACTGTTGAATGTTATTGTCGCGTGACCACTACCTTTATTAAAATCAATCAGAAAACGAAAATAGACCATGACACCTTCAAGTTGGACATATAAATTGACTTCCAAACATTACAAGATCTAGACAAAGAATGGAAACAAATTTACCAAATTTCAGAAAAGACCCTAAGCGAAAGTGATTTGGGGCCGCATCCGAATCAATGCGAAAAACCCTGAGGGGTCCCGAAAACGTTGGACGACGCATGTGCCGTCGCCGAATTAGTTAGTCTTCTTCGTTCGCTTGCTAAGAGGACTGATTGCTCCTTTTTGTGTCTCGTGAGTGTTTTCGGTACCACTTTCGATCGCTTCCTATTGAACCTAGGTACGACGTCAGGACTTCAATATCCCCTTTGCTTTTACCCAGCTCGTACCAATTTATATAGAAATAAAAAAGAAATTATCTCAACTCGAGAAGAATCTAGAAATCAAGCGATTTCGAGCGCGCATAGCACTCGAATGGGTGACCATCTACGACGTACAACCGGGTTGTGTATTTGCTGAGTTTTAACTAAAATTGACCGGGGTTTTAAAAATAAAAATGCATAGTACAATATATATTTCTATGCTTTTTTAATTCTGATTAAATATATAGTGTATATATTTTGTTATAAAAATTAATTTGTTTCAATTTTTCAAATGGTTTCGATTTTAATATTATAGTTCAGATACAAAAGTTGTATTTATTATTAGAAAGGTTGTAGCTGCATGTATGTACATTCTTTGTTGATTCCGTATACAAATTGAGCCTATTCTTTGAAAAATGGCCAAACTCTTCATTTGCTCATAAAAATTGTTTAAATAATTAAATAGATCTTGGAAATTTGAACAGCATATTTGAAAAAGTTATATGAAAGATATTCTTAGTTAATTCTGTAAAAAATTAACCCTGTTTGTTGAAAAACAGCCGCATTCTAAATTTATTCATGTAAGTCGTTTAAATAATCAGTCATTCTTGTAAATTTACAAAACGTAGTAGAGTCATCGGAAAGACAATTTTCGTTGACTTCGGAAACAAGGTACGTCTGTTCCTTGAAAACCCCAAAACTCTAAATATGATTTTGAAAATTGTTTAATTATTTAATATATATTATACATTTTAAAAGGCTCATAGGGAAGAGGTATTGAAGAAATATTCTATATGGATTGCGTAAATAAATTGAGCCTATTCGTTCAAAAATGGCCAAACTCTTAATTTTTTTTTTCAAAATTGTTTTAAAAATTAATAGATCTTGAAATTTTGCAAGGCATCACACAAAAAAGTTATCGCAAAGATATTCTTTGTTGATATTCTTTGTTAATTCTGTAAAAAAAACCTATTCTTAGGAAAAAGTCAAACTCTTAATTTTTCAATCGTAGTTGTTTATATAATTATTAGTTCTTTAAAATTTACAAAGCAACCTCAAAAAAAGTCATCAGAAAGACATTCTTAGTTGACTCCGTAAGCCAATTTGGTATATTCCTTGAAAAACACCTAAACTCTGAATATGCTTCTGCAAATTGTTTTAATAATGAATAATTATTGTGAATTTGCAAAGTTTCATAGGAAATAGTTATCGAAGTTGACTTTAGTTGACTCCGTAAACAAATTGAGTCTATTCATTTCAAAATAGCCAAGCTTTCAAATTTATTCTAAAAATTGCTTAAATAATTATCAATTATTTTCAATTTGAGAAGTTTCATAACGAAGAGTAATGCAAAGACATTCTTGGTTATCTCTGTAAACAAATTGAGACTGTTCATAAAGTTTCCCAGCGAAGAGTAATTGCAAAGGAAATCTTAGTCAACTTTGTGAAAAATTGAGGCTTTTCGTTTTAAAAAATATCTAAACCGAATGTGTTTACAAAAATGGTTAAAATAAATAATAACTATTTTCAATTTGAAAAGTTACATGCCGAAGAGTGATCGCAAAAACAATCTCAGTTAACTCTTTAAATAAATTGAGGTTGTTCGGTTAAAAATATCCAAACTCTGATTTTGCTTAAGGAAATTGTTCAAATAATTAATCATTATTGATCAAAGAGTGATCGCCAAGACGATCTTAGTTAACTCTGTAAACAAATTAAGACTGTTGCATTACAAATATCCAAATTCTGATTTTCTTTATGGAAATTGTTGAAATAATTAATAATTATTGACAATTTAAACAGTTTTATAACAAAGCGTAATCGTAAAGACATTATTAGCCAACTTCATAAACAAATTGAGGTGAATCGTTTAAAAATACCCAAACTGATTGTGTTGATGAAAACTGTTTAAATAATTAATACTTATTGTCAATCTGAAAAGTTTCATATCGAAGAGTGATCGCAAAGACAAACGTGCCAAACGTGCCAGCAGATTCTTTCCCGTGTATTGGGTACGCAGCAGTCCCATAAAAGAGAATGAAATTGCCCCACGAGTCTAGAAGTAGATTTTAGCGGACAAATTAAGCTGCAGGTCGCAGTTCAGTTTTGTTGTAATTGTATAAACAATTGCGTGATAGTCGTGCATAAAAAATGATTTTTTTATCAAACTTGCTGGAGTTAATCTTATGCTGGAAATTATGTCTATAATTCTAATTGTTATCATTGAATAAAACACATACACAATTGTTTATATAATTTGTTAAGAAGAATTCAAATTATTAGCTTAGAATAAACCTTTTCCGTTATATAACACCATAAAGCAAGATGTCCAGCGACATCGCGTAGATGTGTAAATTTATATCTCTCTGAGAAGTCATCCATGATGTCATCACTTGGAAAAATAAAATAAACACTAGTATAAGCACAATCCGTTTGTCGCACGAAAACTATAAACTATAACTCCGCTCGAAACGCGGCGTGGGGATTCCATGCTCCCGCCTAAAGGGAGGGTTGCTACACAAATACAGCTGTTTCAATGTGGAAACAGAGCATGCCCAATATGCGAGAGGATGTGTGCCAAGCTGCCGGCGAGTAGCGTGAGACCTATTTGGTGTTAAAGCTCTACCACGTGGACGAGCAGTTCGCCCAAAAATTTTCAGTGTAGTTAACTCTGTAAACAATTTGAGATTGTTCGTTTAAAAATATCCAAACTCTCATTTTGTTTATAGAAATTGTTAAAATAATTAATAATTATTTATCGAAGAGTGATTGCAAAGACGATTTTAGTTATCTCTGTAAACAAATTAAGACTGTTAGGTTAAAAATATCCAAACTTTGATTTTGTTTATGAAAATTGTTTACATAATTAATAATTATTGGCAATTTGAACAATTTTATAGCGAAGAATAATCGTGAAGACATTCTCAGCAATTCTTAGTTAACTGCTCAAATTTCTACGTTACCAGCCTATGATAGTTCCTATGATAGCGATAATTCTCAGATCTTCCCTCACTGCGCATATGTCATATCAGGAACTACATTGGTTACTATTGTCGCGCTTATTTAAAATGATGACATTTGCAAATCAATTGACTTCAACAAACGACAATTATAAAACAATTTAAATTAATTCTTTTATAAATAGAAATTTTAAATAATTTTTTAATTTTAATTTTTAACCATTATTATTTGCTGTAAAGAATTAATTTACACACTTGATCGTTTCAAATAAGCGCGCCAACAACAACCAATCCGCTTGCTGAAACGACGCATACTCAGTACTGCAAGGTCGGAGAATAAGAAGAACTCTGTGACCTGAAACCACCCAATATACTTTTTAATACGGGATATCATAACATTTGTCGTCGAAAGGACACTGGGTATATAGTGGGAATTTAGTATGATCACCAGAAGGTTAATGTCATTTTTTAGAAAATAACATCATTGCTTCGTATTTTAATCGGGAAATCACTTAACAAGTAAGGGTTTATGTTTTGAGAACGTCACGTTGTTTCGAAATAGTTTGTCTCAGGGCAATATTAGAATTACTGATTTCAAGTGCATCGCGCTCTAGAGTTCACGCATGATGCTCATTCAGTAAACGCGAATGAGAATAATGAGAATAATATAAAATTGTAATGAAATATAATTATTGGTATTGAAACCGAATGGGGTCAAATTTTATAAAAAAATTAAATTGATCTATAATTATATGTCTTATAATTCTAGATTCGATTCGTGTACATTAAGAATAATAAATTATTGTTACTAAGCCAGAAAAAATAGTTCAAAACATGTGGACGTGTGAAAAATGGTAATAGTGTGACATTTTAAAAATAAATTAATCACTAAAGTTACTTTTTTTAAATTAAGTAGAGAGTAACAGTGCGAACAGGGATGATTTTAATTTATTATCTATAATGATATTTTGGAGTTAAGGTATAGTTGAAGTAGTGGAGGAAAAATTTGTTTTATGTGACCTGTTAAAATGTCATTATCGAAAACTTTGGTCATTCATTACTAGCAAAATACACTATCGAAAATTGTAAAACTTGTTTAGAAATAAGGATTGGTACCAAACTTTTGCAGGGTGTTCAGTAAAACTGCTCTTTAAAACTTATTCTTTAAGATATTCGTTCTCGTGAACCTGAAAATTATCAAAAAACACTACTATCAAACTCGCGTGTTTCCGAATATACGAATATACATTCTTTAACAAAACGATATTTAAAAGAAAGCCACGCAGAGTACATCCGCGAAGTTTCTGTAAGTGTAAATAATAAAGTTTAAAAGTTTAAATAATTTATTCGTGTAGATAAATTTTTGTTTAAAAATGTATATTCGGAAATATATGCGAGTTTGAAAGTGCCAAAGGTTGGTGCCAGTCCTTATCTCTAAACAAATTGTACGATTTTCGGTAGTGTATTTTGCTTATAATAAAGTTTATAACAATGATTTTTAAAACAGGCAATTTTTGTCAAATTAAAAAATTCAAAAATCGTTTTTATAGTTTTCCAGTTCAAGGAATCCATTTTGTTGTTAAACTTGCGAGCACATAATTTTTGACAATTTGAATTGTAAAAGAAAATTTCTTGGCATCTTTAAGCAAAGTTTTTACTTAATGAATTTTGAAAATTGTATTAAAATTAAAAAAAAGAAAGTCTTAACATTTCTTCAACATGAAAAATCTGTAACTTCTTAACGAATGGAATGAAACTTCTTCCACAAAGTTGAAGAAATTTTTACACTTTAATTTCTTTAATTTTTATTCGACTTTTTTAACTCATAAAGTGAAAACTATGTTTACGGTCCCGAGGAATTTTATTTTATAATTCTAATTGTCAAAAATCACGTTTTTTGCAAATTTAAATACACAACAATTAAATTCGCAGTGGGGGAGACTAGTCGAGAACTACTTACTTTATTATAACGTCCCAGACGATTGGAAAAGGGCGATTATCGTACCAATATACAAGAGAAAGGAAGATAACAGCGACTGCAATACTTACAAGTACTGTAAGTAAAATATACTTAATAATACTTATTCTTAGGGTAATGCAAATAACAGAAGCAAAGATTTGGGAAGCCCAAAGTGGATTTATGCCAGGAAGGTCATGTACGAATCCAAAATGTAGCTTAAGGGAAATTACAGAGAAGAGTTTGAGAGTAGGAAAAAAAGTTTTCCGTGCATTTATTGACCTAGAAAAAGCTTTTATTAACAAGGTAGATATAAGTAAACTTTGGGAAGTCCTGAAAGAGTATGGAGTCAATGGATGGTTCTTACAAGCTATAAAAACTATATATACGGGTTGTAAAACGAGTGTAAGGGTAAATGGGAATTTGAGTGACTGTATCGATATTATTCAAGGAGATAGACAAGGATGCGTTATGTGTTCATGGTTATTTATATTATCTACAGACAAGTATATAAGAATGGTTCTTTTCGACGAAGAGGGTATGGATCTCGAAACAATAAGGGTACGTGGGTGAGCGTTCGCAGATGATGATGTTGAATAAACTGAATGCAAGCATGAAGAGCATGGGCCTCAAAATTAACGTAAATAAAACAAAAACTATGATTTTCGAAGGAAAGAGTGAGAAAAGACTATGAAATATTGTATTAAATGATAAGAGAATTAAACAAGTTGATAAATTCATATACCTTGGTAGCTTATTTACTATGGACGGGAAGATATATGAAGAGTTAGACAGACGCATAAACGAAGGTAAGACGGTTATTGGTAAAGTAGTACCCCTTATCAGAAGTAAAAATGTATCAAATAAAGATAAAATGGCAATACATAACTCTATATTTGTACCGACTGTACTATGCGGTAGCGAGACACGGACGTATCAAGAAAAAGATAAGAGTAAAGTTAATGCAATTGACATGAGATTCTTGCGCATAATATGTGGGAAAACTCTGATGGACAAAGTGAGAAAAGAGATAATGCGCAAAGAATGTATTGCAGAACGCTCATAAGCATAACTCAGATTTTTAAATGCTTAGGGGCCCTTTCTTCGGAGCGCACCACAGCACAGCTTTGTTTCTCGAACAATAAAACATTTTAAAATTTTCTCTTTCTAACCCCATTTAACGGCATTTAAAATAAATGCTAATTCACATATTCAAATAGGGCGCGTTCACATACGACGTCACGCTTTAGGGGAAGGGCAGGGGGTATTTTTTAGCAAGACCTATAAATATATATATAAGAATATGAAAAAAGAGCGACAAGGGTCAGAGAGTAGTCTAAAATTTCTGAAAGCATGCGTGACGTCATATGAGAACACACCCATAGATTAAGATGTTATAAAGAAACAAATTATTGCACATATAATTTACCTTTTTTATAAATGGCAAAAATTCAAGTCGCTCGCCGATATTATACTCTAAAAAGATGAGAATTAAATGCAGTTCAGCAGATGTGTATTTTTGTGTAGTCTTTTTCGATTCACTTATTAAGGCAAGCGCTTGAAGCCTTATCTGGAAAAATGATCAATAATGAGTTATTCAATTATAAATACTAAGACAAAAATGACTAATAACACTTTTGATGGAATAAGTATGTGGAATCGATAGTGTGTTATGCCGCTGCGAACCATTGTCACATACTTTCTAACACTATACCCTCTTCCAATTCCACACTTCTTTAAAGAAAAATAGTACAGTAGAACCTGTCGCATCGGGACTCGTCGTATCGAAATACTCGAAGGAAAGTAGTACCTACTCGTAAACCTTTCCACTTACCGAGATAGGTAGGCGCAAGTCCGAAAAGATGCAGTAGATTGCACGCGATATGAAGTCAGTGCTGTATGTATAAAACTTGACCGGCCTGTAACGGCCGGTAAAAAATATTAGGGCCATGTACATTTTAAGGTACGTCACTACCTCGAGGTGTGACTAAGATTTATTTCTGTGACCAGCCTGATAGAAAGTCAAGACCCGGTCCATCCAGATTCGAAGAGGCCTACTGTAATTACTCTTTGACTGACAATTACAAACATAGCTATAGTTTCCAGTCATTCGGACTTGTTATTTAAAAACAAAAAATTTAATCGAAACTTCCATTTTTGATTAACATTTGAAATTCCCGTTTGCCCTCGAGATGTCAGTAGCATGCAGGTGTGCCGAACACCCATCTGTTATCTGGAGGCAATTCCGCCTGTGAGTCTGTATTCTCGAAAAGTATGTTTTGTCATTGTTTCGCCGGACGCTTCGATGGTTTCAATTAATTTAACCCAACGAAATAAACTGCGAAATGTATCAGTATCTGTCAATGCCACCAAGGTTTTTAGATGGAATCTTCTGCTGTATTTACGTGCACAAGGAGACACAGATAACACGTTCAGTTTTAAAGACCATGTGAGTGACGTCTGTAATGAATCACCAACAGTCTTGGATTTTTAACAAATGGTTGCACAAAAAAATACATAGAAATATAATAACGTTTTTATAAAAAATAAATATAATAAAATTCCGCATAAAACCGCGGGTAGGCATCCAATAAAGAAAGAGGATGACGAGCTTCGTGGACATTTTTCCGAAGAATCCGACCTATGGGCTATCAATTATTGTGTGTATAATGCAGCGAGAGCTTTGGCCGATGCGAACCGTAAAACAAAACCAACGGCTGATCATAAGACCAAAAGGCGAATGCATCAGCTTGCCATAAAGATAGGCTGGGCAAGACAGTACGCGTAACGCATTCAGTGTGTGATTGACTGCATCACATCTGGTAGAAATTTTACGGCCAAGGTTCGAAAGTTCGCGCGCGATCTCCGGACTCGTTATCACACACTTAACAAGTCAAAGCTGCTGACCATCAGGCAGCATATTGTTGAGAGATTACGGATACTATCTGATGCGATGAGAAGTTTAGAGCGGACGGAGAGGTGGGTACGAGAAAATCAACAGTTTCTCTCGCCCAAACCAGAGGAGGTCGAAGTATTTTGGAGAGAAGTCTACGAAGTTCAGCATAGACTGGACGAAGACTCAGAAAATATAAAGAGCTTCAAGGAGTTATGTGTTGCCCTCATAACATCTGATAAAGAATGCCCACCCATCACTACCGAGGAGGTGGAAAAAGTATTAAGAGGGATGAAGAACTATACCGCACCGGGACCAGATTGTATCAAAACCTTCTGGTGGTAGAAGTTTTCTTCAACCCATCAGCATTTGGTCCGTATTTTCACCTCATATTTAAAGTCGGAAGAGCCGATTCCAGAGTGGTTGGTGAAAGGGCGCACAATACTTCTGCCGAAAATAGGCAACTTAGCTGACCCGAAGAATTACAGGCCAATAACTTGTCTGAACACGCTTTCTAAGATATTCACAGCTATCCTAAATGATAGGATTGTTCGGGCACTTGAACCTGTGTGGCAAGAAATGTATGAACAACGAGGCTCAAAGAAAGCCGTAGCCGGATGTCGGGAGAAGTTGCTCATCGATAGATGTGTCTGCAAAGATGCAGCATTCTACCAGCGTGACCTATCGATGGCCTGGATTGATTATAGGAAAGCTTTCGATTCGACATCCCATAGACTTATCATCTGTCTTTTGGAAATCTTAAAGGTTCATCCGTAAATAGTTGGGTGCATAGAGAGATTGATGCCGCTTTGGAAAACCAGATTTACTATCTCATCTGGAAAAAATCGTGTGACAACTAACAAGGTCACCTTTCAGAGAGGTGTCTTTCAGGGCGACACCATGAGCCCTCTCCTCTTTTGCCTTACATTATTGCCACTATCTCTAGCACTTCGCCATTCCGACGGGTACTTGTGCGGCAAACCTGCAGATCGAAAGTACAAGGTCACTCACGTATTTTACATGGATAATCTTAAGATCTATGCTAAAAACAGAGAGCAACTGCATCTAGCTCTAGGGATTGCCGAACGATATACTAAGGAAATTGGAATGGAATTTGGGTTAGACAAATGCGCCAAGGTTTATTTGAAGCGAGGAAAACTTAATGGAATTCCTGAAGATCCTGAACTCGTTGATAGAAGCGCCATACGACACCTTTGCGCTGCAGAGACTTATGCATACCTGGGCGTGCCACAGAGCCGCATTCAGGATGTGACGTCTATAGAGGATACTCTCCGAAGCAGATACAAACGTCTCATCCGACAGATTTGGTCTTCCGAACTGTCGGCGAGGAACGAAGTATCTGCAACGAACATGCTTGCCGTACCGGTACTACTCTATTCATTTGGAGTAGTTCCATGGACGAAGAACGAGCTCAGATCTCTTGATATCGGGACAA
>NC_046662.1:143770239-143776319 GCF_010883055.1 Belonocnema kinseyi
TAAGAGGATGCACGGTATCTTCCACAGAAATGTGAAGGATCAGTCAATGTCTTTTGAGCTAACGTTTGCTTTCCTTAAATCGCCCGGATTGAAGTCTGGTACGACGGGTTTCATTTTTTCATGCCAAGACGGTGTCATTTCCACGTTAACATACCGTCGCCACATTTTGAGCCAAGACATCCTCGATGATAGCTGCAGGGCGTGCCATGCACACCCACATACTATCTATTTGTCCAACTCACGCGGGAACGTCCTACATTCAAAGGCACAATGCGGCACTAAGAGTGCTTTATTACCATCTCTGTCACTCCTACGGCATTAACCTTAATATCGCTCCTCTAAATGCTCCTAGGGAAATTGAGTCAATTGTGGAGAATGGGAAGTGCCGCATATACTGGAACTTTATATTCTCGACAATTGTTTCTGTTGCTCATTCGAGGCCTGACATGGTTCTTCTTGACTTCGAGAAGCGAACCATGTTTGTTATCAAATTTTCGGCACCAGTTGACAAAAACATCATAACCAAGGATAATGAAAAGAAAGAGAGGTATCGAGACCTTATAAGGGAGTTGCAACGATTGTACCCGTAATATTCAGTTAAATTGATCGTCCTTATCATCGGCGCTCTTGGAGGTGCCAAGCTTTCACTTGCTAATGGCCTAAAAAGCATCCCTGCGTGTCAACAATATGCTAGAAGACTTGCGGGAAAAATGCAGAAGGCGGTTGTCCTTGGGTCGCTCCGTGATCTTAGGGTGCACGAGGCTTTTGCTGGATCGTCGTATTGATTCCTTTACAGACTGTAACCACCTATCTCACGGTCGTGAGACGTGGTTGTGGCTGAAATTTTACCGCGATTTCGCTGGAAGCAGGTTCAATTTTCCAGATTAGCACCCGCTCCCGGCGAAATCCTGCGGTTGTCCTTATGACAAATTACTAATTATAGATATATGTGCAGCGGTCAATTCCGCGACCTAATATACACTTTGTTTTAAACAAGTCCTTACTTCATATACAGTCTATATATACAAAGATATTCCTTATATACACATTTGTTGGCGTAAAAAATTGATTGTTAGTTACAACGGTTTTTTCAGCTACCGTATATGTTTAAGCCTACATCGGGGGCGGGGAGTTGGTGGTAATCAGACCAAACCTCTTAATGCCATTCACGGCGTAAAGACCGCCCATCATCATACTTCAAAGTTTATCCATGGGGATGACAGTAAACACAATATATTTTCATAAAATTTGTTGAAAATGAAGTAAAACAATATCTCTTAGCAAATATAATGACAAATTATGTGATAAAATTTTTAAAATCAGCGGACTATAAAAGACTTAATTACTTGCCATTTAATTGAAGGTATGTCTTTAACCCGTGAAAAGGGACTTGTTTAACAAATTTTTCGATGAGTTTTTATTCATATACCCGTATATGAAATCATTTTTTCTGCCGCTGACTCTTACGTGGTATGGTTAGTTCCACGCCCGACTTCTATATATATTGTTTATTTCCACGGTTCATATCAAATATTGTTTAGACAATAAGGATATACTATAAAGAAATTTAAATTAATTCACGTCAATCTTGAGCCCTCCAAAGCCTAGGGTTTTATTGCAATACAAGATTCAATTAAAAAAAAAAAACTTATTATTTCACATCAGCAATCACTGATTTTTCTCTAGTTAGGGTTTCAGGATTTGAAAAAAGCTTATAGCAAAGTTCTTTTCGCAATGTGATTTCGGACTATAACACAAAGTCGTGGATAAATAGAAAATTCCGCACTATCCCGACGCTGATCACAAATAACATTTTATCTAACCGCTTGCTTGTGCAAGAGAATATTTATGTATATTATCTAAAGAAACAGATCAGGAGGAATTTCATTTAAAGTTAAATGATCGCAACTAGCTAAAAGGGACTTACCATAGTTAACACATTTTGCGATAATTTTCAATATTCCAGATCCCTATATTGAGGGGCATTGTCCACGACCAATCCTTATATAGTAGGGATAGTTCCACGCCCGACTCTGTAATATAATGTGTATCACCACAGTATAAGGCATCATAAAAACTATAAACGTATCTATACTCTACAAGGAGGGAAATTTCAAGATATTAATTCACGGAACTGCTTCTTAATTTTATCACGCCTTTGGTACAAGAACTAAGATCTCGGCAACCTTGCTTTTCAAGCAACGGACTTTGCTTTAAAAGTCAGGGTTCCGAGATGTGATTTACTGCGCCAAAGGCGTGATAAAATTAAGGAGCAGTTTCGTGAATTATTATCTTGAAAATTCTCTCCGTGTAGAGAAGATGACAATGATGGAGTTTTCTTTTGTTAGGATGGCGGGATACGAAAAGAAAAAGCCATATCACCATAATCTTTTAGATACAGTGCAGTCTCACAAGAAACGTTCGTATATGTATATGTTCGTATATGTTTCGTGGGTGTCTCTCGGTTATTTTAAGCCAACAAAAAAATCGTGTTACGCGTTTTTGAGAAAACTATTTTTTTATTTTTAACGATTAAAATTCCGTGTTTCTCAAAACAAACGCAAAATATAGATGGCAGTTCTTGGTTCAAAATTGTTTTTTCAGAAATATAATATAAAATTGTACCCTCACTAGTTTTTTGAATCGTGATAACTAATTTTTCCTTGCAAATAAAATATGTGAATCGATCAATATGTAATAAAATGGTATGTATTTTAAGTAACTTCAACATTTTATTATTAGAAATTTTTTTTTAGTTCAATAACAATGTAAACAACATATTCCATGAGAATATTAAGTTTTCCGAACTTGAAAATAAAGAAAAATTGTGTTTTATTTTTTAAATAGAACACGCATAATTATGAGCTATTAAAAATCTCATTATCGAAACGACGGAAAATATGAATAGTGAATCCTAATTCAAAATATTCAAATTGTTGTATTTCCTGAAATCTATAAAGGTATGCATCCTCACCAAATATTTATCTTGTGTGCTTTTACCAATTTAAAAAAAATCGATAAAAGTAGACTAACGTAGAATTAATTTACCACTATTACTGAACTAGAAACAAATGTCGTTAAAAATAAAATGTTGAAGTTCTCTAAACAAAATTCCATTTTTATCGATTTATTCTATTTTTTTGGGGGGAAATTGATTAAAATTAAACAAAACAAAAATCTAGCAAGAGTATATTTTTATAGATTTCAGAAAGAGAAACGATTTTTGACTATGTACTGCTATTAATATTTTCCGTCTTTGTCGAGAAAAATGAGATTTTTAATAGTTAAAAATGAAAATTCGCATCTTCTGAAAAATGCGCAGTACGATTTTTTTCATTCTTGGCTTAAAATAACTGAGGGCAACCTCGAAATATGCACAAAAGAGAAACTGTTATTGCTTTTGGGTTCAAAATGATTCGCGTTGAAGAAAAAATAAATTGGATATTATTTAGAGGGCCCTCATCGCGAATTTGTCTGTGTTTACAGAAGAATGATTTGTTTTCGACGACGGTAGACCGTTGTGCAAAATTGTATAGAATGTAGAAAATGGGACTTATTAAAATTAGTTTTTTTTTTTTAATTTTTGCATGCTTATTGGGTTGTCTTTAATAATCATTTGAATTATTTTTATGTTTTTTAAAAAAGAATTTACAGAAAATGTAAAATTACTATTCTGAAAAATTAGTTTATATTAATTGTTTTCTTAAGTACATACAAATAATTTAAATATATATTAAAGACCTCTCAAAAAGTGGAATAGACGATGAATGACGCTTCTTACTATAAACGATTTATTTTTCCTTCCTCGCGGTTCATTATGAACCCAAAAGTAGGGATGTAAGCCATGAAACGTTTCATTAAAGCTGTGAAATTTTTTACGTGAAACGTGAAAACGTTTTATGTTTAAATTTTCATATTTTTTCTGAAACATTGGGATGAGGGGGAGAAAATTTATTTTGCGTATGCGCAGATCGGTTTGACCTCTAAGGTCAGCACAGGATTGCTTTTATTTCATCAGTATGAATTTTTCCGCCGCCATATTTAATACATTGAAATGTCTCACGAGACCCCCAATATTTCATTCAAATTTTCATCAGGCCAAACTTTTATGAAACTTTACATCCCTACCCAAACCAAAAGGAACTAAAAATAGGAAATGCAAGCTGAGATTCAAACTTGCTTTTTTTGCACCCTTAAGACCATGTGACGAGTGGATCACGTTACCAGATTCCTACCTTCGATACACTGTTTTAATTTCCTGTCTTATTTTAACACGAAGCGCCACATCGAGTTGAAAATTTAGGATAATAAATAAGACGCACTAAGAAAGGTGGGTCTGGTCCTTTTTTAATAATTATGAAAAAGGTAAAAAAAAATTTATAAAAAAAACTTTTTTCATAATTATTGAAATTTATGACCAGACCCACCTTTTTTCGAACGACTGATTTATTATCCCATATTTTCAATTCGATGTGGCGCTTCGTGTGAAAATAAGTTAGGAAATAAAAAAAAAGTGTCGGTAAGGTAAGATTCTGGCCACGCGGCCCACTCGTCACATGGCCTTAAGCAAGGACTGAGAGTGAATTCCGAGTGAGCCAAAATTGAGCCTGCAAACGCGCCCTATAAGAGATTTATTCTGTGGGAGAACTATAGCTAGAAAGATGCGTCGCCCAATCCCTCCTAGGTCGGAGTTATCCCTCCTCAAACTATTCGAGAAAAGATTCAAGCAGACACGTAGGTACCTGGAACGAATCTCGAGAAGAGTACGTTTGCACTGAACGAACTCTGCCCTCACTCTGGTATGGATGCGATTAGTAGAGGATGGAAAGACTAGAAAGATCGGTCTTATAAATCTCTACAGGTTTTAAACTCTTAGTGAGCTGAAACCTAAGAGCTAAAACCCCAGTCCTGTCCTCAAGAGATCGATCTCACAGTGAGCCACAATCTGCCAGTCCTAGTGCATCTTTCGGAAAACAAACTTTATTGGATGGCGCCAATACTATATGATTTCGAATCGTGATAAATAGTGTCAAGTTTGACACTATTGTTGACTAATGCATTTTTATTTACTTTTTCATGAATCATCATTTATCAGTATTTAACAAACATCTACTTTGTTAACTAATTTGCATTTGTTCATATAATTTTCATTTGTTGAAATCTAATATTTTTTCAGGTACATAAGCAGCAAAATAAATTTTTTTCTTCAAATTTCTTCAAATGTACGAATTGCCTAGAAAAGGCAGGAGAAACATTTCATATAACCAAATTTTCAACAGATTTTAATGTTTTCAGTTGCATTGCATTGTTTTCTGAGAAGAGAATGCTCTTAAATATTTAAACAATATTAATTTTGTTATTTTTCGATAGATTCCAATATTTTCAGGTGCTACTCTGTTTTCCCAACAATATTAAGTTCGCATAAAAAAAACTTTTAAAATATATTCTACTTGAAAATTACATTATTCTTTGGCACGAATTAGCACAAATGTAAATTTTCCAATCACAGAACAAATCGTAAAATAAAAAACACATAAAATAAAATCAGCAGGGCATTTTTTGCAACACTTGAATTTCATCATTTAATGAGTCGACTTCTTTTTGAACTTCTTCTATTGCTCTGGCCCTCTTGACTTCTAGTTCTTTTACTTTCAGATTCAAAAGCCTCTTCTTAGCTGCTGCCGTATTCTGAGATTCGGCTTGTTTTCTTGAACTTGTGGAAGCTTACACATATTCCTGAATTCACGAGCTGCTTTGTCTGCGATATTGCCATGGAGCCAATTTTTATCAACAAGAGTCGTTAACAAAGTTCCTAATCTGTTTTGTCCCAGTTTTAGATCAGCTGCAACGTATGGATCAAAGCAGGAGAGAGCTTTTGCCAACGTATACGCAAGCGGTGAGAGTTCCTGCAACTTGCTAATAAATTTGATTTTGCAATTTCTGCAGTCTTGACGGAAGTCAAGAATTTTGAGGGCAGGGCAAGTCTTGATCTTCATTAGGGCAGCTTTGGTGGCGACTCCGAGGTGAATCTTTGCAGCTGTCAGTAGATTTTCCTCATTGCTCACATCAACGTCGTGTAC
>NC_046662.1:143776419-143785503 GCF_010883055.1 Belonocnema kinseyi
GGAATACCGTGTTCATAAAATTGATGAATATCATGCATCCATTTAAAAAATACGGGACTTCCACCTAGTCTCCACACAGAGGTCACCCAATCTAGTTCGTTTCTGGTCGAATGAGATTTTTGTAAAATGGTTTCTTGAATAAATGATTACCCTACCTTTCAACACCTTGTCTGTCTCTCAACTATATTTCAATTAGTATTAAATTTACATTGTTCATTTATAATCTACTTTTACATTTGTTAGCTGAAATCCAAATTCCCTGATTTCTACAAAAATTCCCTGATTTTTCCAGACTTTCCAAATTCCCTGATTTTTCAAGGTTTTCCAGGTTTTCCAGATCGCTCGCCACCCTGTAGAATCAAATAAATGTTAAGTTTTGTAGGGAAACAAATCGTACAAATAATGGATCATTTACACAACATTAATAATTTCGCAGAAAAGAATGTAGTGCCTAAAAATATTGCAATCGGTCCACAATTTTGTGATATAAAATGTTTCTCCTAATTTTTCTATAGGTAATCTATATGCACTTCAAAAATGGGTATTATTTCAATGACTGTGAAATTCTTCAGACAAATTATTTTCATGTAATCATAGATTTAAAAACTGATGACGTCTGCAAAATATAATCATCGTGCATGTTTCAATTGAGGACAATTGTTTACCAAATTGAGAAATTCATTTACGAAGAACTGTTCCTTTTTAAAACTACCCATCCCAGTTGCATTTTTTGATTACATCGAAATACAAAAAGTTCGAGCTTTTTCAAAATTTGAAACATATTTTTATCAATTTTAGACATTTTTGTCAACATTTTAAAAATTTACAAAAAATGGGGGAAGGGCTTCAACTGAACAAACATATTCTCTTAAAATTCATAGGTACATTTTTAACATTTCAAGGCAGTTTTTTTTCAGCTAAATATTTTTATCGGAATTGAAGACCTTTTGAATAGATTAAAAATATGTTCAAACTTGGATGCGTTACCAAAAATTGATCAAACATTTTGTATTTCTTCCAAAATTTTCAAAGTACGCAATATATTTAAAAAAGGCTCCAATTTTTCCTAATATTTTGTGAAATCCTGTAAAATAATTCTTTTTCTTAATGTTCTAGATCTGAAGTTTCATTCTAGTTTCATTCTTTTTTGACACATCTGAAATATTCAAAAACTTGTTCTCATTTTCTCAAGAATCTCATAAAATTTATATTAATTACTTTAAAAGCAATCAGCGTTATATGAAAATATTGAAAATATTGGGTTACAAAAGGTCGAAAATAACTTTACGTAGTATGTGGATACTCCCCAAAAAAAATTAGATAACAAATGTGAAGGAGTACATTACACGCAAATGAATGTTACTGTAAAAATTTAATTTTTGAGACAATTTGCTGAAAAGAACAATTGAGCCAAAGGTTTTAGCATTGTTCGTTCAAAGTTCGGTCGTCAGTCAAATGCTCTACAATGTGTAGCCAGTTTCCTAATCAATTAGAATAACTTTTTTAAATATTTTCTGACCTTTAATGAAAAATCCCGTTAGGACAATTTGCCGGTCTCTTTATCTTGTACCAGAAAGTTTGACGATATTTTTGAGTATTCTTTTTAAATTTTTTTGCAAAATTAGGTAATGCTCGAAATATTTTAATATTTGTCAAAAATAGAAACGCATAAAAACAAAAATTATCTGCAAAGTGCTATAACTCGAATGGTAATCTCCTATTTTATCAATTTACAATTAAACTTTATTTGAAAGTATAAACATATTCCTGTATAAAAACGTTCTTTAGTACTTCTTATTTAATATGCCAAATTTCAAACACGATAACTCAATCCGTGTAAACACAGTGAGCACCAAAAAAAAAATGAAAATAATTTTGCGTATTTACTTTCTCTCGGATAATTTTTTCAAAATTATTACTCAAACTAAATATACAAACGCAATTTATTGTACTATTTCCTAAATTCCAAACTTTCAGAGCGATATGTCATTGTCTTTGGACATGGTGAATACCAACAAAAAAAATATTCATAACCAGGGACTGGTTTGGTCGCGTGGTCACCGAAGAGCATGCCCTTAACAAACTTGATCTTCATTTTGGGGCCCTGCGAAAGTGTATTGAAGGCCGACTCAATAGGAAAAATCTTAGCAAACTAAGAGCGCCTACGACATGAGTGCCGAAATATACACTGAAATTTTGTTTTAGGTATATTACCTAGAATTCCTGCTATTCCAGCTAGAAAGTATCGCTGGATTCCGTCTTCCTAAATAGTTAGCTGTATTGAACAAATTTTCTTGAAGGCAAAATATAGGTGCAGTATCTAGAAAATTTAGTTGTAATGTCTATATTTCTATTGCTAAACAAGTATAGGTGTCACATCTAACCAGGTTCAGCTAGACATTCTAGGTGAAAAATATAGCTAAACTTGACAGCCTATCTAGCTACGTTTTCTGGCTGAAGTGCCTATAATTTTTTCTAGCTAATAGGCCGATATATCTTTAGGTATAATAACGCAAAAATATACACCATATAAATACTTACATCTTTATTATGTATTAGATACATACATGACTTAATTATTAAAAATCTTCAATTGAAAACAGTTAGTTATAATCAATAAATATCACTTTCCTTTGAGAGCTTCAATATAATTCAGGAGGTTACACCTAATAAAAAAATCTCTTATTTCCATAATCGGTTCCATCATTGTCGTTGCATTACTGTATATATTACTCATTTTTTAACTCTCACAAGCCACACGACACGAGGCACGAGCTTCTTGTATTTACGGAAGAGATGGGTGTTAGTGTTATGCAAACTAATGCAAGGCGGTACATTTTTTAAATGCATTTAAATTTGTAGGCCTAAAACTGATGCTACAATTATTTTAGGTTCGAATTTTTAGCTGTACGAGCGAACTAATCATAGGAAATATGCTGTTTGATCATGACTGCTAGAATGTTTAGCAAATAATGATAGAATTATCTCCCACATTTTCTGTCTGCAGGAGACAGACGGTTTCTATATCTTATAGCTATATAGTTTGCAGTTCTGCCTAAACTTTATTGCACATTCAGCTATATCTCCCCAGCAATATATTTCTAGCTACAACAGCTATACCATTTTTTTCAGTGTATATATCCGTTAAGAAGTAAAAATAAAAGATGTGACCGCTGCACAGGCACATTCTCATCGCACGCTGTGCTCGCGGTTGGCTTCGTTCGCAAGTTTGAGCGCGCCGAGGGCGCGCTACTAGTGTTGGTGCTCGGGCTTCGCGCTCGATAATATATCTGTCTCGCGCTTCGTGTTCGATAATGTATTTACCCCACATTTGTTCACTGGTCTTCTAAAATTAA
Organism: Belonocnema kinseyi; assembly: GCF_010883055.1. Lineage (NCBI taxonomy): Eukaryota > Metazoa > Arthropoda > Insecta > Hymenoptera > Cynipidae > Belonocnema > Belonocnema kinseyi. The sequence continues at coordinate 143,779,776 of NC_046662.1, forward strand.
AGGTCAAAGCATAGACAAATGTAACATCGCGTATCTCGTGCTTCGCACTCGATTTTTTCGGAAATGCGAACTTCTCCACATTATGTTCAACTATATTATATTAAATGTAAGTTGTATCTATTTCTGTACCTCGACCTGAGGCTGCTTATTTAGACATTGCAAAATAAAGTACAAATTTTATTTTTGAGGATTAATTTCATATTTGGTTCTTATTTCGCATTAAATTTTTTTCTTAGCTACCCTGAAAAATGTATATCATTTTAATACATTTATATTATTGCAATTGATGATATGCATTGGTATTGAAACAAAAGTATTTATATTGTCTCATTTTTATAATTAAAAAACCGTGCGCATCCTATTAAAAGAAAACTTTTACTAAACATTGTATTATTACAACTTGTGTTCTTTTTCCACAAATTTAATTTGTTCATTTTGAATTTAATTTTTTACAATTTAAACTAAAGATACGCGTCATAGCGTCAGGTGGATCTAAGAAAATTCGTAAATATTTTAGGCGAGAAATTTTGGTAAATAAAATGTTATTGTACTTTGCGTCCTTTTTCCAAACAGTTAATTTTTGTATTATTAATATATGCTTATAGCAAGAGATTACAACAAATTTGTAGATATTGTTTGGTTAAACAAGTTTTGTCTTTTTAATCCGTTTCGTCTGCTGTGTCGTTTTTCCAAAAACTTTATTTTTTATTTATAATGTTATTTTTTTCGATGAAAAGAAAATATACTCCTATATAAAAATGATCAACAACAAATTTGTAGATCGTTCTTGGACGAACAACTTTTGTCTATTAATTTTTTTCGTACCTTGTATCGTTTTTGAAAAAATTTAATTTTTTAATTTTTAATGTTGTTTCATACGATCAAAACAGAAGGTACGCTTGCCATAAAAAAATTATTCATAACAGATGTGGATGAGTTTTCTCTCTTTTTTGGAAGAGCAACATTTTTCTATCCATTTCTTCATACCAAAAACTATACACCCTATCAAAAAATGACTAATAAGACATTTGTAGCTCTTTTTTGGAGAAAATAACTGTTCTTTCATTATTCTTTTTTCGTAGGTTGTGTCATTTGTTCAAAAATTTAATTTTCTCATTTTTAATGCTGCTTTTTACGAATAAAAAAAAACTACGTGTCCCAAGAAAAAAGGGCATTATAACAAATATGTAGATCTTTGTTGGGTGCATAAATATCGTTAATTCATTATTTTTCGTATCTTGCAAACTTTGACCGCAAAATGGAATTTTACATTTTTCAGTATTTGTTGCGCGATCTAAATTAGAATTTTGTATTTCTCGAAAAAATTCCAAAAGTTATGATAATCTTGTAGAGCTTTCAAAAATCAACGTTTTTCTTCTGGTGACTTGTTTCATTTCATGCGTTTTTTGGCTCAAAATTTTCTTTTTTTTTTAAATTTTGTAAATGCTATAACTTTAGTAATTTTTTTCTGCCAAAAAAAGTTATTGGGATGAATTGTTCGTCTTTTTGAGTACCACAAACAGACGTGCATACAATTTCTAAATATTGAAAAACGTTGTCTCAAAATTTTCGAAAATGCTCCAACTTTTTGAATTTTTATCCAAAATAGCTGGCTAACGAAATTGACCTTCAATTTTTGACACTCAAAGAGTGTACTGAAGGCCAACCTGCTACACTAATTTTGTTTAAAGCATCGTGCTCACACATAGGCAGATGTACATACATACATACATACATACATACATACTTGCATACATACATTTCAGAAACATTATGTAACAATTGTACAAGGAGAAATGTACTAAAATTTCAATATTTGCAGACTTTGGTGAAGTATACTTTAAGCCCTTGAGAATAAATTTGGAAAAGAACAACTTAAATGGTCAAAGCTTTATATTAAACAAAGGGGTTTGAAAAATGGGCAAAAACTGATAATTTAATTTTAACTATGTAGGCTATACAGGTGAAGCGTTTATGGGGAGTGTAATAAACGGCCGAGTCGAACCTATTCTATTAGAAATTCGAAATACAAATTGACCCTAAAGGGAATGGCACACGGTAAACACGGTTAACCGGGTAAAGGTACGAGCACACCATAAAACCATAATTTTTTTAATTTTTCAGGATTTAAAAAACTTTTGGGTAAAATTAATTTCGCAGGGTGTCAAGAAATAAAAGAAATTATCTTAAGATTTATGGGAAATGGTAAATGATTGTTTTGTAGTGAATTCTAAGAGAAAATTGAATAAGATTATAAAATATTTTGAATTATTTCCTAAAATTTGGAAAAAAGTGTAAATGATCTTAAAGCAAAATTTTGCAATTTTACCATATTAAATAATTTTAGAAAAAATTCCAATCCCATGAAAGGGATAAGTTTCGAACCAGAAGGATACATTATCAACCAAGAAGGTTAATTTTCTACCAAAAAAATATTAATTTATAATAAAATTTTCCAAATGATGAAGAAATATTTAAAAGTTTAAGGGAACTTTCAACCCAATAGTTACATTTTCGAAAAACAATATTAATTCTACACCAAAAAAGTTTAATTTTCAAGAAAAAAGAGGAATTTTCAACCATATAATCGAAATTTAAATCGAACAATATAAATTTTCAACCAAACATTGAATAATAAAATTTTCTGTCGAAAAAATTAATTTTCACCAAAAAAAGTTCAGAAAAATAGTTAAATTAAAAAAAGAGGATTGTTAAATAAAATGATGAATCATCAGCCAAGAAAATTAATTTCCAACAAAGTAGTTTCACTTTCTACTAAGTAGTTACAGCTCTAAAAAAAAGATTTAAATTTTAATCTAAAAACAGCTGAATCTTCCAGAAGACGAATTTCCACCAAAATAGTTTAATCCTCATCAAAAAAAACCAGGCGTTCTACCAAAAAGTAATCGCTACCAAATTTTGTACATCTTTTTTGAACGCACACTTTTAATTGATTCTTTTTTTTTCGTACGCTGCGTCGTTTTTCCAACAATTTCTTTTTTACATTCTCATCATTTATGATAGAGAAAGTATTAGAATTGTCGGAAATTTGACATCACACTTTTTCAACGGATCTCCACGTTTCGAGACTCCCTGAATCCGAAAATCAGGTTTTCACGATGGCGTCTGTCTGTCCGTCCGGCCGTCCGTCCGTAAACACGATAACTCTCAAAAAAATGAACGAATCAAATCCATCTTTGGCACACTTTTTTTAGCTGCTAAAAGAAAGGATGAGTTCGTTAACCAGCCATTTTTGATAAAAATTAAAAAAGTGAGCACATTTTGAAAATTTTTGAGACAACTTTTTTCTGAATTTCAGAATTCTATGTACGGATATTTATAGTATTGAAAAGAACAAAAAATTTATCCTTATGACTTTTTTCGATAAAAAGAAAACTCTCAGAGTTATAGCGTTTTCAAAATTTTGTTTAATCAATCGAAAATCAAATTTTGAAGCCGAAAAACGCACGATATAAAAAAAAGTCAAGAGAAGAAAAACATTTCTTTTTGAAATCCCTACAAGATTATCATAACCAATTTTTGGATTTTCTTCAAAAATCAAAAATTCAAATTTTGATAGCACAAACAATAATGGAAAATAAAAAATTCCATTTTGTGGACAAACTATGTAGGATATAAAAAAAGATGAATTAACAAAAATGGTTATCCCAAAAAAGATCCACAATTTCGTTAAGCATCACTTCTTGATAGGACGCGTACTTTTTGTTTTATTCGTGAAAAATAACGTTGAAAAAAGTAAAATAAAAAAAATGTGTGGAAATACGACGAAAGTTACGAGAAAAAAAATCCAACAAAACCCGTTTACAAATGTCTATCGGAAATCGAGTGCGCAGCGCGAGTGTCACGATGAGAATGTGTACTTCAAAGCCTACAGAGCTTTCAGAAACTTCATCTTTGACTATACTTAATTAAGTAGACAATTCAGAATATAAAGACGCATATAAATACTGCCATCTAAAAGAAATCTTTTTGATAACGTTTTTTTCAAGCATTCCAAATGCAAAGAATAAATAGCCGAGCGCGAAGCGCGAGATTCAACCGTTGCGCGCCTTAGGCGCGCTCAAACTTGCCATCCTATCAAAAAATAATCAAAAACAAATTTGTCGCTCTTTTTTTGGATTAACAAATTTTGTCTATTAATTTTTTTCGTATCTTGTGTGGTTTGTCTAAAAATGTAATTTTTCTATTTTAAATGCAGTTTTTTGTGAATAAGACAAAAAAGACGCGTCCTACCGAAAAGTGACTTTTGCGTATCTTGTATAGTTTGTCCGCAAAATGGAATTTTTTATTTTTCATTATTTTTTGTCCGGTCGAAATTTCAATTTTTGTTTTTTGAAGGAAATTAAAAAAGTTCTTGTAATTATCCTGTAGGGTGGTTAAAATGCGATGTTTTTCTTTTTTTGAAGTTTTTCATATCGCGCGTTGTTTGGCTTAAAATATTCATTTTCGTCTGTTTTTTGGAGTTTTGTAAATTCTATAACTCCAGTACTTTTATTTACCATAAAAAGTCATAGGGATAAATTGTTCATCTTTCTGAGTGCTACTAATAACCGTGCATAGAATATTTAAATCTTCAACTTTAAAGCTCATACTTTTTGAATTTTTATCAAAAACGGCTGGATAACGAACTTTACCTTCAGTTTTCAACATTAAAACAGTGTACCAAAGACCAATCTAAGAGATCCATGTTTTTAAAGAAATCGTGCTCACAAAAACATACAAATGTACATACATGCAACCATACATACATACAGACACATGCGCAAAAACCTGTTTTTTTTATTCGGGGGTCTCAAAACGTGAACAATTGACAAAAGGGGGGGGGGGTAAATTTTACACAAATCTAATACCTTGTCTCATGAGAATGTAATATTTTTTTCAAGAATTATAGACCTTAATAATTATGTTAACACTTACGATCAACACCCATCAGCATGGGTCAATATTAAAGATTTAATTAATTTTATTCACAGCTGTGAATGTTACTCATTTTACATTATTCAATATTTCTAACAATATGAAGAAATTTTTATTAAATTGTAATTGTAATTCAATATTAATTATTCATAAATTGACCAAATTTATTAATATATTATACAGTAACAATCAATTAATAAATTACTGTATTATTGTCTCATTATTAAATAATAGTATTTAGTTATGTTTTAAACATGCGTACAATACAATCTGGCATCCGTCAGAAATTGCTAAATTACTATAAAGTAGCTTTTATTCTGATTTTAAACCAAGAAACTCAGATTTTAGAATTGCATGAACTGAGAGTAAAACTCAAGTGAGCTGAAACTAGGTTCTAAACCTAACGCGTTAAGTTCTCTTCGGTTAAATTCTCATCAGGAGTAAAACCTTCCGACCGTCTGTAGGTTTAAATCTTCCGATGCTGGAATCCCGGGTACTTTCTTTTTATCAGTACACAAAACGAAGGACCGATCCTCTTTACCTACTCTCCATGGGATTCAAACGCTAACCAGATGCTGCCACAACCCATCCGCTTCTAAGTGATTTAAAAGCAGGCAACGTCCACTCGGGATGGGATCACTTTCTCCCAGCAGTAAGTATTTTCCGATCTTGAGGAGAGTTATAGACTGTGGGCTCACAACGTAAATGGGAGCGTGATACGGATAAGGCCAATTTTCACATGAGATGTTCGTGTGATGATGAGGAACGTAAAAATGGGTGCCTGGCAGGT
>NC_046662.1:143785603-143795715 GCF_010883055.1 Belonocnema kinseyi
ACGTAAGTTAACTGCCAAAAATTCGCACCTTTGACAGGTCGCCATAGGTGAACGCATCCAGTCACACCTGCCAGGCACCCATTTTTACGTTCCTCATCATCAGACGAACATCTCATGTGAAAATTTGCCTTATGCGTATCACGCTCCCATTGACGTTGTGAGCCCACGGTCTATTATACCTCATGATTCCTTTTTCGTCGGTTCACCGTTTAAAACCCAAACTGATCTGAACGTTTTACTCTCAGTCCCTGGCCTTAAACAGTATATTGCGATACTTTTTATTAATTTCATGGAAATGCCGCGCTTTCTATCCTACTTTAAGCTGTACATTGCTATAGATGTAAAAGATCAAGTATTTTACGAAATTATATTTAAAAATAAATAATAAATGTATATATAATGATACAAAATGCGTTATCATTATAAATTAAAATAGGGTAGAAAAAGGGTGAAGGGATGGCATGGAAATATTTGCACACGGGCGGCCGAATGCCCAGGAACGGCCCTACTTACAGTACAGCGAAAAGTCTTAGCAAATATTATGGAAGAGAATCTCAAGCGGTTCGAAACCTGCCACGTTCCAGATTTTTAATAGAGTTAGGCATACGATCATACGATTAGTGGTCGTTTATGTATTGGTGCCTGATGGTGTATAAATAAAACTTATTAAGTAATAATAATATTCAAAACGTACACTTTTTTTCGTTCGAAAAAAGATTATTTGAAATATTTTCTAAAAGTTGAGAAAAGATTGTTCACCTTTTTCAAACATATTTTCTACTGCGAGTTGTGGAAAAACGCCAAACTTTTTTTTTAAATAGTGGGCCAGCTTAAAATCCTAACGTTCGGAAATTTTCCTACCACAAATTTAAAAAAAAAATCTGACACCTCGCAGGCTAGCTAATAACCCTAAATTTCGCAAGTTTTTCCAATCATATTTATGCATTAGGAAAATTTCCCGAAAGTTAGGGTTATAATCTGGCGCACGAATTTCGGAGATTTTACCGAACAAATTCTCAGTGTATATAACACGTACTAGAACAAGTTAGCGCGCAACACAACTCTTGCAGTTCTCTGCTACATAATTATTCTTAATATTGGAAAAAAAGAGAACTCAATTATTCAATACCCCTTCTTTTTAAACTTATACTATCTTTCGTGTGTCCATGTGTCCATTTATATATTTCTTAATATATCCTATTTATATTCCGAGATATCCTGGGGGTATCGTAGGGATATCTACGGAAAATTTTGAATATCCAAAAGTTTATAAAAGATATAAATGTATTCAAAATATAAAATCGTCCACCTATCTTGCTGAATCTTTTCTTCTCTTTCCAGGTTAATCATTATTTACAATTTTAAAACATTTTCTCTATCTTTTAGACTAAACTTAGTTCGCCGTCAATACTGTCAATACTGACCGCCTCCACTTCACAACATCTTTTTTATCTCAGCTTATACTTGTTTACTCACGAAACTGTTCTATATCTTTCTGAATTAACAAATTTTGTCTATCTTTTCAAGTTCATTTTGTTAACTCTATGTCATTCCTCAATTTTCTTCTGTGTTACCTCGTCAACTCATGTCTATCTTTTTCTATCCTTAGTCAATGTAACTCTCCTTCTATCGTTCTCGATAACTTATTCTTTTCCAGTCCAGAACACTAACACTTCGTCTATTCATGTCAATCTTTTTCTATATCTTTCAAATTAAAGGTAGTCTATATATTTTTCTTATGATCCACTTTCCAATGTCATTGACGTCAATATTTTTCTACATCTTTCTTAAAATAATTCGATGTGTTCTTTTCAGTCCTCTCTTGTGCAACTCGCTTTTCATCGTATGTGTACGTCTATCTTTATCTATCCCTTTATCATTGGAAAGCCTCTCCTTTCTATCCCAACTTAACATTGTTTATTCATGCCTATCTTCTTTCTATGCTTATCTTCCAGATTAAATAAATACTCGTCCTATTTTTTTATCTCCTTTTGTGTAACTTAGTCTATAAAGGTTGTCCCCAGTCTATTTACGTCTATCTTTCTTTATTCTTGTGTCAATATAAATCTCTGAATATTTTCCTTAATTCCTGTATTCCTTTCCAACGCACAGACTATTTTCTAAGTCAATTTAATCCTATTATATCATTCTCTTGTTCAAATTAATAATCTTATGCATTGTCATGTAGGAGTATAGTTCAAAACCTCTTCCGCACAATCTTTTAAAATAATTTGAAAAACCAATAAAAATTGAAGCAAAAAATGGATCGATAATTGTTTTTTGCACATGTGCATTCAAGCGCATGTCATACACGTATAATTTTAAAGACAGAGGCGTAAAACTCTGGGTATTTAATATACTTTACTTTATAATTGCACATGTTATGTCTTTTGCTCGACTAAAATGCCTATTCTGGGACATTTTCGGAAACGTACTCCATTCCGGAACATTTCGCCTTAAACAGAACTCTTCACAACAATCCAGGAGAGTGAGTTTCTATTAACAAGGTTTATCACTTTACAGAGAAAAGGTAAATGGCTTGAACTCACTAGTTCGTTAAAAGAGACTCATTCGAGAAATTTTGAGATAATTTTCTATATCTTATATTCCTAGATGGACGGGTATTTTCCGCGACCAACTCTTACGTGGTATGGTTAATTCCACGCCCGACTAATATATATGTATACTTCCCACATGAATGTATACTTTCACGATGCTTATATCAAATATCGTATAAGCTCAGGGTTATATTTACAAAACATGATTTAATTCAAAAATCTAATTAATTAACATTAATAATCATTGAGTGTTTCCTATGTTTGGAGGTCAGGATATACAAAGAAAAATCCACACAATTAGAATATTTGAGAGAACGTAATTGAGCAGCCGGATCGAAGAAGGGCACATAAACTTATTTCGCTGGGAGTGGGGAGACCCCTGGAGGCTTTCAGAAACATTTTTGATTTTTGTTTCTTAAAGACTATGTTTAGGTGTAGAATTTTATTGTGCATCTTTTTCTATTCACGCAAAAAGTTGTAGCTTTTTTAGTTTTATAATTAAGGCCAAAAAACTGGCTTTTGTGTAAAAATTAATTTTGATTCGCTTTTCACTTCAACTCGTGCTCAGTCAGTCAGTTTTAAGGATTTTTCAATAAATTTTTTAGGGAATGTAGTTTGAAATGTCCTTTGACTGATAGAGTCAAGTACGTCTTCTTAAGTTTTTATTGGAAAAAAACAATCACTTGTTAGCTATTACTTAATTCTACCAAAATTATCAGGAATATCTTTAGAAAATCAACAATGTTCAAGAAAAACCCTTGTCAAAGGTACGACGCATCAGCAAATATGATTATATTGACACACAGAGTGTGGTAACTTCTTTATCACTTAATAAAAAATAAAAAATAAATGAGAGTACTTTCGTGCTATTACTGAGCTCTATTGAATCGCGAAAAGAACAGTCGGAAAGAAACAATCACTTCAAATAAATATTACCAAATATGGATTTTGAACCATTTCTAAATTGAACACGACCATTATCTTCTGCAGACATGAGTTAATTCAAAATAATAAAGGTATAAAGGTATAAAGGAATTTTAGTTAAATGTTAATGGCTTGAACTCATTTGAGAAACTTTGCAATAATTTTTAGTTTCATATATTCTTTGATGGAGGGGTGTTTCCCATAACCAACTCTTATGTGGTACAGTTAGTTTCACGCCCGACTCCTGTTTATAGTGTATACTTCAACGACGTTCATATCAAACATCGTATTATAAATAAGATATAGAATATAATTTGAATAATATAATATAATCTACAGAAAATTTGAGAAAACGCGCATCAGTTTTTATTCTTCTAAAGAACATGGTTTAATTTCAAAAACCTAATTAATTCAGATCAACATTTATTGATGTTTCTAATTTTTAGAAGTTCAGAATAGGAAAAGAAAAGCACATCCTTTTGAAGAGAAGGCAGAACGTGAGAAATTTTTTTTTTATATTCAAGGTTTTCTCACATTTTGTACTTCGATTTCAACTTTTAGCATGACCTAGGAAAATTGTTGCGAAAATCGAAAAATTATATAACTATATATTATATGATTACATTCATACGCAACATAAAGCTAATCTATCCTTTAAGCGGTATTATAGTTCACACATCTTATGAAGGCCTCTTCTTGTTATAAATTGAAACGAGCTTCGGCTTAACTCTGTCTAATCATAGTTATCATCCCAAGGTCCTGCCAGCATAACTGTCGTGGAAAATAGCACTTCATATAAGGATGTATAAAATTAAAAGTAACAGCAAAAATCATCAAGTTACTGGTTTTTCGATACTTTTGAGTTTTAAATATTAAAAGAAAAAACTCATTTTCTCTGAGAAATCATGGAAAATGAAAAAAAATGAAAAATTAGGAAAATGAGAGTTAATTCGAGCTAATTCATATCAGATTTCATGAAACAATTCTTTACTTTGCCTCCAGTAAAAGCACTGAGACTGAGTTTCTTTACTTATTAACCAACTTTTAAAGCGCATTTAGCAACTTTGTCATGAAAATTATAATTGATACCCCGATTAGTTCACGCTATATTCTACCGATTGGAAATCAAAGTGAGTTGTAGAGGTCGTGGAAGTAAACGCAACGCACAAGACTCTGTCGTGAAAAATAACACTTCACATAAGGGTGCATAAATATGTAAACCTGTATATTTATATAAATTGCATATATAATTTTGATGTAAATATGATATAAATTTTATGTGTAATTTTAATTTGTCCGTCAATTGTATTTTATTGAAAAGTTTCGGTTAACTTTACTTAACTTTAATTAAATGTTTTCAATTGTATTTATTAACCGTTAATTCCAGAACATTCCATAATCTCGAAAAGTCAAAAATATTAAATTATTATGGTTACCGAGTTGATAACTTAATATTCATTTCATTTATATAAAGCAATGCATTCGTTCTAGTATTTTATGAGCAGCTAAAGATGTACGTGTACTTTAGGAAATCTTTTAAATCGAAAGGGCCAATCGCGGTTTCACATTTGGATATATACAGTAGGAAATAAAACAGGATCCTACGTAGGTGGCCCTACGTAAACAACTACATAAATTCCCATGACGGATCCTATCTAAAAGCCTGTGTAGGAATCTATATACATTCCATAGGTTCCATAGAATACTACTGCGCAGATGGATAGGATTTGTCGTGCGGGCAAGTATTCGTTTTTCACGTCGGGCCACCTGCGTAGGATCCTGTTTCATTTCCTATTAGGAAAACATATAGTTTCCTATACGATTATACATAGGTGTACCATTGAAGCATCCCATATATAATCCTACATAGGTCTTACATAGGATCCTACCTAGATTCCTTTAAACGATCCTACATAGGGACTTACATAGGAATCTGCAGTAGGGGTGTACTGTATAGCGCACGCCAGTTTTAATCGAGAATATACATGTGACAACCTATATATTCACATATGTATTTAAATTACGTACAGTTTACGAGATGCATACAAAATATGATATATTTTAATTGTTCAATGTAAATTTTAGATATTTATAATTTAAAAATGTATAGATTCTGATTGTTTAACATTCGAATTTCTAATTTTGAAATTTAAAAAAATTGAACTGTAACTTTGCTGAAAGAACCCTTTCTACCTGATTCGCTAGCCAGAAGCTCTTTCCAGACAGCCTCTTTGGTTACAGAGTTACCCAGGAAATAAGGCATTCTGAATCGCGTATCTGTCACTAGAATTCCAGATAGCCGGCCATAGGTTAGAGTGAGTTTCAAATGAAAAATTAGATTTTTTAATCGGCCACGTAATTTTTTTCTCGGACCCATTCAGTAGCGAATATGAATCAGCATTAACCGATAGAGGAACAATAGTTCCGATAAAAAATTATTCATTCAAATAACAAATTTTTTATTTAAATAGTTTAAATTATTTACTAAAAAATAGTTAAATGGGCAACTTTTAAGAAAAGCCTGGCATACATATAGTCTACTTTAATTTACAGACTATTCATTTTCCAGCATTTTAATTGATTTTTTAAACATTGTTTTACACATATTTGTATATTTGCATCACACTACGTTTATTTGATATACAAGATATTAAAAAGAAATTTATGTTTATATTGATCGTTAATACCCAAGATATTGAAAAAGCGAAATTTTATCGGAGCAATGTCGTCGACATGTATATTCTTGTCTGATTTCTTGCATACGTTAACTAAATATTGGTACCTCGGCGGCGACAGAGCCGGTTTTTAAATTCAATATTTATATTTTGTTTAACAATAAAATGGGAGAGAACAATGGAGAAAAGTTTCAGTGACACTCAGTGTAGCCGTATGTGGATTCTCGATGCACTCTTCATCGACCCTCGTAAAACTCACGAGGCAGTCTCCCTGGAGCACTGTGAATTGCTCGTAAATCATGACCCTTTTATTCTTATGAGATGCAGAGCAGTTAAAAGCTAGACTCAGGAAGTTATGGTTTGATTCAGCTTTAAGCAGCAGAATTAGTTTTTTGGCATAATTTAAAGAAATTGTGGAAAAGATTCATGAAAATCGGTTGATATTTACAGTAATTATGGAAACATTGAACTATATACAAAAGTGTACCCTTTGCCGAAAATTTTACATTTAAATTATTTGAACAAATTGCATTTATTTAAATAATTGAAAATTAATTAAATAATCTTAATAAATATATCACTAGATCAATGGTAATAATTTTTAGATTATTATTATTACACCATTAAGCCATTTCCCTTTCGAGGTAGGCGTGACTCACTCGGTAGGGGAAAGGAGTAGTGTGTGGAAGGGATAGAGATTTTTTAGATTGATCCAGAATTCTCGTGCTATTTAATTAAATAGCACGTTCGTTCCGCAACAATGCTCCGACCCAGGTTGCTGATCAATCTCTCTAGCAATCACCCAAAGCGAAGAACCTCACGAAGTCGTTATGTAAGGTTCTCCACTTGGGTCCATTAGTGGCCAAGGTCTTTTGTTTCAGGCGTCATTCACTCTACTGACACTCTTTCTATTAACTATTTGCTGCCATACTTTCCTGTCCTGGCATACTTCTCTAGCTTCTTTTATGTCCATGCATTTTTTCATGCAGGCTCTCGTATTTCTGTGACTTCTTATGTCTCTTCTAACTAGGGTCTCATTCACACATTCTAACCATTCTTTCCGCGGTCTACCTCTTGGCACGCCGCCATTTACTTTACCTTGATACACTTGTTTCGTTAGTCGTTCATTTGGCATTCTCTCAACATGTCCGAACCATCTTAACCGATTTCTTTCACTTTAGATAAAAACAAATGTTCAAAAACAAAATTATTGAAACAAATTCCATTTGCTTAATAATTGAAAATTAATTAAGCAATGATGATAAATATTCCTCCGAATGAATATTAATCATTTTAAGTAAAAAAAAGGCCAGAATACAGTGCTCAAAAGGTCGATTTCATAAAGAATTATCATTTTTGGTTTCAAGGGTAGTTTTCAGGTACTCGTGGGAGTGTTTAGGGGTGTCAAACCCATATATACATATATACGTGAAATTTTTCGTTGGATAATGCTCTACACTCTATAGATCCCCATACTTTCCGTCACATTTTTCAAACCCTCAAAAATTATTACAAAAATTCAAAAGGGGGTCGCTGTCTTCTAAAAAAAATTTTAATCCACCTTTATGCAGCCACAAGAATAATTTTACGCATTGAAGTTTACATTGCTTTCTTTTAAGTTATCGAAAAAAAACTTCTTAAGTAATTAAAAATTGTTGAAACAATTACAAATGTATTAAAAATATTGATTAAAGGTTTAAAAACTATACAATTCTTCATGCATGGGTATATGGAAATATACAAAGGTGTGAAAATCTGCAATTGAACAATGCTGTTACATGTTTGACAAACATAAATTGTAATAATTTTGTCCATTTATATTTTAATAAAATATTTACCACTAATATCTTGAACCTCAATTTTTGTTTAAATTAAATACGTACATTTATTAAGGCTTATTATTCGCAGTTATTTAGTAAGACTTATTAAACAGTACTATTCAACAGAATACTGATTATTCAGATTGAGAGTAGTAAAAAGAAAATTAATAAACTACAATTGTGCCCTCCCAGAAGATGTGCAAGTTTGTTATTAATCACTGTTTTATCTGACTCAAAGTTTTTGATTCTTTCGTAAAAAACAGCATTAAATATTACAGAATAAAACATTGGATTGGGAAACTCGCTCGATGAATCCTTATGACTCTCTCGATAAAAAGAACGTTTCTGTTTCTAAGCCGCACAAGATAATCGCAACAACTGTTTGATTTTTTTCGAAACATCGAAGTTATTCGAAGTTAATAAGACTTCTTAATCAGTAGTTCTTAATTGAATACTTATTATTCAGACTGAGGAGGTAGATGACAAGTTTTCACCAAAGGGTACACTTTTGTATATAGTTCAATGTTTCCATAATCACTATAAATATTAACCGATTTTCATGAATCTTTTTCACAATTTCTTCTAATTATGCCAATAAACTAATTCTGCTAATTAAAACTGAATCAAACCATAACTTCCTAAGTTCAGTTTTTTAACTGGTCTGCATCTCATAAGAATGAAAGGGTCATGATTTAGGCGCAATTCACAGCGCTCCAGGGAGTCTGCCTCGTGAGTTTTACGAGAGTCGATGAAGAGTGCCTCGAGAATCTACATACGGCTACACGGAGTGTCACTGAAATTTTTCTCCATTGTTCTCTCCCATTTTATTGTTAAAAAAATATAAACATTGTATCCAAAAACTGGCTCTGTCGCCGCCAAGATACCAATATTTAGATGACGTATGCAAGAAATCAGACAAGAATATTCAAAATTGAGGACAGAATCTTACATTCCTTTTTAGAACTCTAATAAATCCCCTTAAGGAATCGTCATTTGTGTTGTGTTTTTTCGTATTATATATTGCGTTAACAATTTTGGTCGGTAGGTACGGTAGCAGACGCTGTGCGAGGGGCAAGAGCGACAAGCGGGTGACTCGCCTGTGTTCCCAAGTTACTCACCAGGGGTCAGTATTTCTGGAATTGAGATATTTAAAGCAGGTTTCTGCGATCCAGTGAAGAAGTATAATAATAATTATCTTTTTAAAATAATTTTTTCTATGAAATGACTGTATTTATATGTGAATTTATTGGCAAGGAGATATCTACCAAAAGAAATGGATTTGCAATAGAAAAGTTTTGAACTGTAAAACGTAAAGCTTGCAAAAATTGTAATTTAGCATTTTTTAAATTTTGAACATGTTGAATTTTTAAAATTCACAGTTTAAACTTGACCACGGAATGGTCCGCGTCGAGGCAAAAATCATTCAAACTTATGGATACCTGTATTACTTTAACAAATTAAAATTGTTACAAAGAAATTATTGAACAAAAGTTATATCTTCTTTATTTGCCACATTAAAATGCACCTATCTAATATAATGAGAAAATGAAAACAAAATATTATTCACTAACAACGAGAAGACGTTAAACATCATTTCATAAGAGTCATTTTCATAAATGAGCATGAGACGCTCTTACGCCATCTAGTAGATGTGTCATTCGCACTCACGCTTCCCTGTAGCTGGTATGAATTTGGCCTCACGATGAATACTCTTATATGCAACGGCGTTTTCCTTGACAAAGACTCATGGAAATATCGCATTTTCGCTCAATAACTCGGGTTTTATGAACTTTGGTCTAAAACTATAAAGTTCTTGAGTAAAACGATTTTAGACACTTAAAGCACTCAACAGAGATTTTAGAGCAATGCGATTTCGAACAAGTAACTTAAGCTATTCAGATTTTGGTTTAAAAACTCAGAATCCCTGAAGAAAATTTAATTTTCATGAAACATATGATAACAGGTGTTTTCCACGACAGAGGCGTGATAGCGCGCGCGTACAGTCGCGAAACTCACTGCTGCAAAAGAATCCATTACCGCTCGTTGAACATACCATATTATGCACAGAGGTTAGTTACACATGTCGCTGAATTGATCGTTAGACATAAAAAACTTCAATGACCGTCGCTGAAGTG
>NC_046662.1:143795815-143797726 GCF_010883055.1 Belonocnema kinseyi
GGAGGATGCAATCACTAAATTGTCATGAGAGGATTTAATTATGTACTCAAAAATAAAAAGGGGATTTCTGGAGAGAAGAATAAGCTTCTTCTTTCACTTTTATACACATTATTTTTATTCAAAAGGCCTAAGCTAACCTATTTTTACATTGGGATCTCTTTGCCCTGCGCTAAATGTATTTTCTTCTCTATGTCCTGCGCTAAACGTAATTTCTAACGCAATTTCTTTTTATTTAAAAATCTTCGGACGTTGGATATTCTACCGAAATTACTTTAATATACACGGAAAAAAATTCTTGGGGCGAACGAGTGAATCGAGAATATATTAAACTCAAAGAAAGTTTACGCTTGGATTACGTAAAACCTTTAGTTAGAAGAGTTAAACATTTAGTTACTTTATGTAAATTGTTCTCGTAAATCAGTAATTTGGACAAAATTGCTATGTTCGAAAGTTTATTATTTTTGACAGATTATGTATAATTGTATTATCCTCATATTAGAAAAAAATTTAGGTGTTATAGAAATATATTAACTTACAGGAGCCAATCTTTCGTCCTGTATCGCGAAAATGCATTTCCTTGAAATACTTGTAATCCATTTGGAGGTCAAGTTTGTTATTTTTATCGCGTTTCTTGATATTTCAATATAGGTATCGCCTACAATCGAAACACATGTAAATTATTATTACTGCATCTTAAACTCCATTTAATATTAACATTCGCGCACATTTTAAGCGGTAAAAAGCGTTTAATTGTCCAAAGTAAATCTCAACTGTCACTGCTCCCGATTAGACCGTCGCCATTTTATTTCGCTGCTCCCATAATGCACCGGCGCTCTTCCGATAATTGCTTCAGACACCTATTCATAATATCCTTATTATAACTATACTTATTAGGGGTTTGACTATAAGATATCCCTGGTATATGGAAAATGGTCAAGGATATTCATTTTCGCTGATCCAGGGATCTTTCTAAATTCCTTCGTTCGTTTTCGGCTAAATGTTTAGCTATAATAAGGAATAATATCCCTGTCACAGCTCAATTTTTTTTACATACAATTATTTATACTCAATTCGTAAATGAATTCAATTCAGTTTCTACCACGAGATTCTTTCTTATATTAATCTTAAATGATCCAAACAATTCATGTTATCAGTCGCTTTTACTTAATTTGTATTTCAAATATTCGTCAAGAAGCATGCAAGATTGCTGTCCGTAGTAAATAAGGGTGAATGACGTTAATCTCTGTACGTTAATCCGCCTCAGCGAGGCCAATGCGCGCGGGCCTTCAATGTGTTGAGGCTTGGCTCTTTAGCCAAGCCTCGACACATTGCAGTCCCTCGGACTGCAGGTATCCTCTTTCCGAAATACGGAGAAATTAAGAAGGCGCTGGCGCTAAGAAGAGCGTTTCAGAGCCGACCAAAATTGAAAAGAACGCTTGACGTTAACAATAAAACTGCATATCGGAGACGTGTTCGGTCTCTTGCGGAGAGGGGTGAACACTGCCACGATCATCTTTACAAGCGTGATCGTTTCAATTTTCTTCGCTGCGATGGTGAGCTGTTTAGTGTTTCCTTTTTCCAAGGCTCCATCTCAATTCCACTTCAAATTCTTATTTTCTTCTCTGTTGTTCCAATAGAGATTCCTGAGGGACTTGCTCTCCTTGAAGGTTCAATCTTCCGTAATTGGCCAAGTTTGTGAAGGATTCCACTGGCCATAATTCTCAAAACTTTGTCTAGTCTCGTTGAGGTACGAGGGTAGTTCAATAAGTCCTTAGAATGAAGTATAAAAACAATTTTTTTTGGGTAATCTTTTTTTATTTTTCAACATAATCTCCTTGGAGCTCTATACACTTGGTCAATCGCTTTTCAAGTTTTTTTAATCCTTCAGAAAAGTGCGGTTTCGGAAGTTCC
>NC_046662.1:143797826-143813622 GCF_010883055.1 Belonocnema kinseyi
ATCTAGTCGGGAGTGGTGCTGACTGAAAACAGATGATTTGGAGCGATTCGCGCGCCATCTGTTGGTCATTCTAAGGACTTATTGAACTACCCTCGTATATTTCTCCAGGGCCTATCTCCACTTGTTGTCCTTCATTCCACCACTGCCTTCGTGCCTTCGCTTCTAAGTAGGCCTTTTGCAAGTCAGGTAAAATATTGACCCTCTGTAAAGAAGATCTCGGTATTGCCTTCTCTAGATTTAGGCGTGGACGTTTCGCTGGTCTAATGTGTTTGTGAGTTATTATCTCCTTTACAAACGCATCATGCCGCCTTCTTCTTACAGCATAAATGCCCTTCGTTTTCTTGGCGCTGGCTTTCTCCTCATTTATTTGCAGCCAGCTTTCCTCTTCTTTTATGAGAAGTAGCTTCTCGTCAATGTCCTTCTCTAATTCCTTGAATTTTGTCTCCTTATCTTGCAGTTTAAATATTCCATGGCGCGGATTTGCATTTCCTGCATGATCTCGTTTGCTATTTTTCTCTCTTCTTCTTTCTTATCGACGGTTTCCAAATCCATTTCAGCCTTCGCTGTTGTTGGCTGTGGGGATCTTGTGATGTCCTTCTGGGCTGCAGGTGCGATTTTGCTCAATTTATTTTTATTTTTCTTAGCATCGTGGGCCTCCCGTCTTGCTATTTGGATTCGTTCGGCATCCGTCATTGGGGGTCGTACGTGTTTCATTCCTGGAATAATCTCGTCAATCCCTGCATATCTCTTTCTTGTATTTTTCGGTAAGTTCTGTGCAGTTGCCACTGACAATGACATGTGGGGTTTTCTCCATACATGCGGATAGTTCTTTGCAATCTCTCTTGCCGTACCGATGATGATTTCATGGTTGTGGTGATCATACTCGACCACACAATCCTTTTCATTATCCAGGTTGCATTGAACTCCTACACAGGGATAGGAGTCGATGCATTCGAAAGAAGTACTGGCGTCTGGCATCTTGGGCTTTCTGCTTGTAACTGACCCACCCGAAATTTTCTCGTCACTGGGAGCCTTTGACCGTCCGAGCTGTGTTTTCTTCATCCCCACTTTCTATTTTCCTTTGGTATTTTCTTAGGTTGTTGGCGTGAAACTGCCCTCTCTCTCGTTCTTCGTCTGTACTACTCAAAATGTACACGTTCGTTGCTATTTGTTTCTTGATCTTGTATGGGCCTTCGTGCAGAGTGGGAAATTTTTCCATTGCACCTGTCTGTGTTGCACGCTCTGGCTAGTACCTACTCATCCTCTTGGAACGTGACACTCTCCTTCTTTTTCTGATTCAACCGAGAGAGTAGTTTCTCACGTTTATTTTTAATTCTTTCTTTAAGCATCACCAGTTGTTCTTCCCGGTCTATGGGGGGGGGGGGGGGGGGGGGGGGGGGGGGGGGGCGTGCACGGCAGGAGGTTAATCCACCACCGTTTTGGCCAACGACCCCATATTAAAAGGATCCTGAAGTGTCGCGCTAGTTCTCTATTCACCCTTTCCACCATATTCGTCTGTGGATGACGGATAGATGTTAGTATCATTTGTATCCCTCGCTCTTCAAGTGCCTCCCTCCATCGATGACCTGTGAATTGGGTGTCTCTGTCTAAATGTGTCTTTTGTGGCATCCCTATGTCTTTAATGAATTCGTCTATTTTCCTTATACCCATTTCGCTGGTGGCTTTGCGCATCGGTTATAGCTTGGTGTACTTCTACCATTGCCAGGATATGCTCATATCTATATTTTGTTTTGGTTAAGGGCCCAAAAAAATCTATCGACAGGATATCCAGAGGTTTCTTTGGTAGTACCGGTTCGAGCATTGCCTGTATAGCCTGGGTAGGAATTTATTTCGTTGACACGAGTCGCACGTCGCTAAAATGCGTCGGCTTAATTTGGTCATGCGTGGCGCGTAAAAAGATTCACACAAGATTTTATATGTTTTTTCGGCTCAGGGATGTCCATACGTTTTGTGGCACTCCCATATTAGATCTTCGATGAGTTTTTAGGTGGTGTAGATCCGGCAGTGTTTTCCATCGAAGTGGTATAAAATCTCGTTTAGAGTCTTGAATCGTGTTTTATATTCTTCTTTTTTTCATGTTCTTTTATTAGTTGTTGCGTTTTTTTGTCCTGTAGTTGTTGTTATGGGATGTCGCGAATGTACTGTTCTACTTCTGCCGCCCATCGATAGCTGAGGGCGTTGATAATCACGTGTGTCTCTCTACGATTTTGTTTATAGCTTTCGCTGTCGTCAATTCTGCTCAAAACGTCTGCATTACATTTTCTTTGCCCGGAATATGCCCCAATTTCATTTTATAGTCCCGAATTGCAAGAATCCATCTAGTCAATCGGGCATTTACGAATTTACAGGTTTCCAAAAGTGATACAGAACAGATCCAAGTCTTTCTTGAAGAAATGAGAAATGCCTGCATTCTCGCCTATTTCTCTCTCTCTCTCTCTCTCTCTCTCTCTCTCTCTCTTCCAGGCCCTGCGTCATGGCAGTTGTCACCACTAATGAGCGACTTTCGCTGTTCTCTAAGGCTGTCATTTTCTTTTGAAGCTCCTTTTCTCTCTCCGCTTCATGATGTTTTCGCATTCTCCGTTCTTCTTCAAGCCTTCTCTATGTGCGTTGTTCCAACTCCTCTAATTACTGGTTGATCAAGATCCAGATTTGTTCGGAATTGGAATTTATTGTATCAGAGGGTGTACTGCGAGCATCGTCCATGTTGTCCGGCGATGTCCAATTATCAATTGTCTATGTGATAATATACTCCCACTATTCATTTGTCGAAAGATTCCGTGATCGCAAAGTGTCTGTAAAATACGTAATTTAAAGTTTCACTTCTTAGCACTATTTCTCTTTTAACCGTCCTGATTGCGGTATATTCTCCCTGAAATGAGAAAATTGATTCACTTTCAAAGTCTATTTGCTCATTTGAATCATTTATAACGCGGTAATTTTCACAACAAATTATTTTAGTTTCCGTCACTATGGTAATTTGTCCATTACACTCATTATCACCGTATATTGTTCGTACGATACTGCACTTTCTTCCCTAATACATGTATTGTCTTTCATTGTCTTTTTTGTTCAAATTCCTGTCTATTATTCAGGCGAATTTTGGTTGGTTTAGTCTTTTATTGTGTTCAACTAATAATTTATCTAACCTAGCCATACTTTTTCTTTGTAAGCTCATGTCATTCAACATTTTATCGAGTTCACTCATTCCCGAAGGTAAATTCTTTTGACTTGTTGGGGATGGTAAAAATAGATGTTTACAATTCTTGTCATTACGGAAAAAGGCGTCGTACCGATCCTGTTTGTTTTGATTCATTTTCTAATGTGATTACAAAGGTACCGATTTTTTGACTAAGAACCTTATTCTTACTTTTCAACTCTGAGTGCCCCGCGTTGGGCGCCAATTGCAAACGCCAACTTTTATGGCTTAGTTATCTAGAAGGATGCAATCACTAAATTGTCATCAGAGGATTTAATTATGTACTTAAAAATAAAAAGGGGATCTCTGGAGGGAAGAATAAGCTTCTTATTTCGCTTTAAAAGACATTATTTTTATTCAAAAAGACTAAGCTAACCTATCTTTACATTTGAGATTTTTGCCTTTATTAATCTTCAATGATCCAAACAATTCATTTTATACCTTCTATATTTCTGTAAAAGTTTCCGTGCATTTTCTTGTCGATTAACGATTGGCAGAATCTTTCAACCTTTGCTTTCTTTACTTTAACTTTTAGAAGTGAGGCAAATAGATATAGTAATTAACTTTCCTCACGCCTGATGATCAAATTCAGTCCAAGGATCTCGGCCACCTGCTCCGCGGCTTTGTGGAGGAAAACTCCTTTGCCAATCATCTCGTGTTTCCTGGCGATTTTTAGGAAACGATCTCTACAATTTGCAACATTGTAAGCTATGCTCAGAACAATTCGGTCATGAAAACATTAAAGATTCAAAAGTCCACGTCCGCCTTTACGGCATCAGATGTTGAATCGCGGAACAGACGAATCGACATGTAAGCTCTTATGTATATGCCTGATTTTATGTGGGACGATATCAAGGGCAGTAAGCTTATTCTTCGTACATTGAACCGGGACAGGAAGCGTGTCAGTCACAGATACCTTGTTCAACGTCGACAGATATGAAGATCAAATCTGTAGAAGAAGATGCTTTCATCTGCCTCTGAGAGAATCCTGCACTAATTTTAAGCCCTGAATGCGGCTTTCAGGCAGGCCCAGGTATGTATAGGTCTCTCCAGTGTCAAGATGTCCTCGGGAATGCCAGTCATCTTTTTTTTCTGTTGATAAATCTGGATACACATATACAAACCACAGTCAATACCAATCTCTCATGTGTACCCTTTGATGGTATTTAAAGGAAGTTGAATTTTGCAGTGACTGATAGACATTCCTTCTCACATGTTATAAGGCGGCGCAAAACTCCTTAAAGCTGATGATATTATTAGTATCTTCTTTCAAATTTAATATTTTCGGGATCTTGTATACCTCTACAAAAAATCTCTACCTCGTTTGGCTTAGCTAGATTTTTGACAGAAACAAGGAGATCAATGAAGAGGCGCGATAAGTCAACAAGAAACCCGTATTTTGTCAACAATATTCTACTTGATTGTCAGAAGGTTGGACTTGATCAGTATATGATCATAGATCATCAGTACTTAGGCGAACTTTCGAACCCTTTCCGTGAACGGTCTACCACATGTAATTTAGTCAATGATAAACTGAACACGGGACGCATTCTATCTTGCCCATCCAATCTTCTTGCTTAGTTGACGTAAGCATCTTTTCGTACTTTGATCCATCTTCGATTTTAGCCTTCAATTTGAATCAACCAAAGCTCTCGCAGCACCATAAACTGAACAATTGATCTCTAGAAGTCGCATGCATGTTCCTCCTTATCCTGAAGTCGCTATAATCTCTAAGAAGGTGTCTACTTTCCGCGGTTCGTCTTAATGTCCCTTCATCCTATTCGTCTGTGGCTTGTTCATACAGCGGTTAGTGAAGCGCTCTGCGTATATATCCCTTTTTCTAGAGGTCGACTGTTTGATTTCATAAAGACTGATTCGAAACGTGCTAAAGATCTAGGTGTTTCTGGCATATATACGTAAATTATATTGAGCACCCTGAACTCTATTGTGATCGACACTGTTTGCCGATCCATTTCCCGGGGCGCTGCGAGTACGATCGTTTTGAACAGCATCTACACATTTTTCGTGATGTCATTGTTCATCCCACGAACAGCTAGAGAAATGTTGTGTCAATTATTGTAGATCCCCACGTGCAAGAATAAGGCTGAATACTCTTGCGAGATCGCCCGGTATCCTGGAGTCACGGTTGAAGACACCTAACCCAGCTGCCATTCAGCTTTCGGCACGGCTGTTACGTCTCTGCTTAGGGTTCATTCCTTGGGGGCCATCTCTGGACAATTGTCCGTGAATAATTATTAATTATTGTAACTATTTTTTGTATTTTGTAACTGAAATGATTAGGTCGTTGGGACGGAAAATCTATAAAAAGGTTTTGGATTCATTCGTATCTCCAACAGTTTACGACATACTTATATAAAACGACAATTTTAAGCTTTAGGTTGCGACTTTCTTACTTGCCAATCATTGACTAATAAATCAAAAATTTTTACGGAATTAAAATTGTGAAACTTAGCAGGTGGCAACTATTTAGCCCTAAACTAGCTACCAGTTTCCTAGAAATAGCCAGTCCTGTCAGTGGGGCCCGCATCACGGAGGACAAGGTATAATATGGACATTACAATCTACGAAGGAAAACTTTCGTAATTTTCACGCTTAATCGCTGATCCCTACAGATCAAACACATAAAGCAGCATCAGCCTAGTAATAAAAAGTCACGTGGAAATCCACGTGAATTCAACGGAAATTAGGGAAACTACATAAAACTCTACGTAGAATTCAAAGTAAGACCACTTCTAGAATTATGGAATAGAGACATAGTAATATACTCTATGAGGTACTCAAAATTCACAAAAGCCATCCATTTTTTCTTACGTTAACTAGATATTTGTAATTGAAAATGATTTCTAACATTTCATACGGAACTCCTCTCGGAATTACATGAGGGATTTCACGTAAAACTGACACTTTTGATTTGACGTGGAATTCTATATGGGTTTTTCACCTGGGAAATCATGCTGTATAAATATAGGCATAACTGGTCCACGCCCATATATCTTTTCAATCAGATGAGGTCATTAGGAATATTTAAAAAAAATGGAATCTATTTTAGCAATCTAAAATTAATGTTGGTATAAACTCAGGAGTGCATACTAGAAAAATACAAAATTATGTCTTCATTTATACTGCGGGCTGCA
Organism: Belonocnema kinseyi; assembly: GCF_010883055.1. Taxonomy (NCBI): domain Eukaryota; kingdom Metazoa; phylum Arthropoda; class Insecta; order Hymenoptera; family Cynipidae; genus Belonocnema; species Belonocnema kinseyi. The sequence continues at coordinate 143,804,199 of NC_046662.1, forward strand.
TTTAGTAGGCATTTATTTTCAGGAGGGTAAAATTGGAACTCTGAAAAATTAAAGTGCAAATACATAATCGCTTACTTAAACCCGAAATCTTACCGGACAAAAACCTCGACTCTGCAAATAGTCCGATTCTATCCGAAATTAATCCGTAAGTTAAAGATCTCCTCCAACCCGGCGTGATATTTTTTCCATTGGGTTTAAGGACATGTGATACTTCGTCGTGCGGTCTATCGGGTACAGTTCCCCTGCTTTTTTTCCACAGAAATAAAATCTTTTAAAAACTGAAATCGGAGGGGCTATAAAATATCATGATTGACGTCTCTGAACTGCTTTTTGAGGGATAGTAACGAAAAAAAATTTATTGTGCTAAATAAAAATTGTATGCATGTGCATTATTTTGAGGTTAGGGTCATTTTTCAGCTATCTGTCATTACGATCATGTAGTTCTCTGCCGTATCATTCCTCAGATTTTGAAGACAAAATATTTATTCATCTAGGAAAAAAACAGGGGAAATTGAACACTGATAAAATCGATATTAATTCCTCTGCGTCATGAAAATTAATCAAATTTAGAACATTTAAATTTTTTTGGAATTAACCTACATCAAAAGTGTGCAGGGACGTCCGTTAGCATGTTCGCTATAATTTCCCAACTTTTTAAGACAAAATATTTATTATTCTAGAAAAAAATCCGGGTGAACGTAAAACTGGCAAAATCGATAATTCTATAAGTATCACATGCCCTTAACATAGAGAATGATACTTTGGCACCCTGCCCACCCGCCCCTAAACGTGTCACTATTTTCTGAATGACTCCATATGACATAAAGTCTCATATTAATTCATTTTAATTGAAAGCTTCTAACCATATTTTTATTACTTTTATTCAAAAACCATGATCTCATGAGCCTCATACGCCCCCCAAAAAGTAAGCGTTAAGATAGCCGTTTACCATAGAGTCAGTTAATTAGTTCCAAAAATGGCACCTATATAACACACAATATAAATATATATCAAACTTAACCTTGAAACGACGATTACGAATGTGACTGTTGATACAGGTTGTATTTTCATTACATGTCACTTCAAACTGTCTCGTCGTAGGAAATTGTAGTATCACAAAAAATACTAAGCCTACGTGAAAAGTTAGAACAAGGGTCAACATCTTAGAACATCGCCAGGAAACACTCCCGGTCTTATATCTTATTATTTACTTTTTTTGTTAACATCCAACTCTTTCATACTTTCTTACGAAGCCAAACCTGTCAGCAAAGAGTAATTTACAAAACTTTATTTGAATATGAGAACATTTTCCGCCTGTACCGAACGAGAGGCCGCCACCATCCGGACGACCAAGACGATTGTGCAACAGAATCCCTAACGGGCACCGAGCCCTGTTATTAGTAATTGAGTCTATGAACCGAAATGCATTTCCGAAAATATGCGAGTCTGCGAACTCGACTTCCTTGCAATACTTGTTCACGTGATGCCGTCGCCGGGCTCTGATTAGGCGGAAAACATCGACTTGCAAATGTATAATTTCATACGTTTCGCTGCCAGTTTGACCTGTCACTCTTATTCTAACATTCCGGAGAAGCACTGCGAAAAGGAAAGGAAATTGTTACATTTTAAATGTCGAGCTGCAATTAGGAAAATTTTCTTACAAAAATTTCTAAACCCTAGAGAAAGGAACAAAACCTAAGAAAGAACAATGTTCAAAGAACGAACAGGTATGAGGTTTTGACTTTTGGCAAACTCAAAGGTCACATGGGCTATCTTAGAATAAAGTTCCAGTTGTTAATCAATAAAATAGGTTTGCTACGTGTTCCGACCATGGGGTCTCGCCTATTTGTAAAGAAATATGTCCACTCTTTCACGTAAAACACTAACTTGTGTAATCGAATAAACTTGATTCTTGTGGTTTTATTGTTAATTTGTAATGGAGGCCTAGCGCGTTTTATTGCAGTAAACCTAACCCTTTCTTTTTATGAAAATTTCTTGTCCTAAGGAGAATGAACACGGATAAAAAAAATATAAAATCAGTGACATTTATGAGAATTTGAAAAGTTTAGGAACTCAGATATACGTACAGTGTAAAAAAAGGTTGTGGAATTTTAGTACACTAAACGTATGTAAAAAGTGGACTCACGCGCAGCGGCGTGAAATTAGTATACAAATGTCTAAAATTGAACAAAAGTGTAAAATTCTCAACTGAACTGAAATTTAATATGTGACGTCAAATAGAAAAACGAAAAGTGGAAAATTTCTCCAAAATATCAACCTAACTTCAAATACACGCGAACAAAAGAGCGAAAAAAAGCTCTATCGCGAAAATTACACAAATGTGGAATATTATACGGACGAATCTAAAATCACTATAAAGTGGAGAAATTTTTGTTAGAAAATAGAAATTTATGCGCAGTCGGTAATTTTACCAGTCTGGGGAATTTTACTATGTACAGCGTGAGTCACACACACACACACACACACACACACACACACACTGCACATAGTGATTTTCAACACGTCGTATAAATTCATGCAAAGTCATAGAGTTAAATCTGCAAGAGACATCATTCTACACAACATGTGGAAATTTGCTTTCTAACCTGTAATTTTAATGCATCTAGAGCGACATTTTATATGTGTAAATTTACACTTTGAAGTGCAATTTTAAAACGTATTTTTTTACAGTGTAATTGAAATGAAACAACACAGGGTGTGATCATTTATGCCCGGATTTAACCCCGTTTCAATTGGCGCCCAACATATATGTGAATATAAAATTCGTGGAAATTAAAAAAAATTGTTGTCCCAAATATAGACATTTAAAATGTAAAGAACCCGCAACTACCGAAACTATTCAACTATCGAATTAAAACACAAAATAGGACTAGGAAAGGTCACAGTCTAAAGCACGCATACCCCAGTATATGGATAAGAATCATTAACTTACACACATTTCACACCAGTATAGTGTTAGGAATTTATTAGGATAAATTCGAAAAATGGTAAATTACTAGAATAATAAGATCATGAACATCTTTCGATATTTTCATACATAATAAAGAAAATGGTCTCACTTAACCTGAAAATTCGCCACATGGCTGCAATGGGCGCCCATTAATTGCACCTTCTCTTCTAATATATACGCAACTACACACAACTTAGACTAAACATCGTGAACATTCTTTGGTATAATTCGCACACGTTTTTTTTTTCATATCGTATGTATTTACTTTTCAGGATAAAAAATTACAATATTTTGAAGCAGGTTTTCAGTTAAGAGAGACCTGGGTGGTCTACTTGTATAACGGCATAAAAATTCTCTTCGAGTCTAATCTAACTTGAAAAGAACTTGTTTGGAAATTATAATAAAAAATTTCGATTTTTATTTTTTTTTCGAAATTAAGTTGAAGAAATAAAATTTTTTTAATTAATTATGCAGGAAAAATAAAATTCAAAGAAATCAGAAAAATACTGTTTATCTTTTTTCTCCACCTGTTGAAAAATCAATGAAAAGCCTGCATTTTTTAGAATGATCAGTCGCACAATGGAAAGAAGTAAGCGTCGCCAGTATTTTAAACAAAAATAGGCATCGCTAGATCTAAAGCAAGACCATTGATCTGATACGACTGGATTGCAGGGTTGTTTGTTCGACGATGGAATGAAGAGGGGAAGGTTGTTGTTCGACGATGAAGGAAGAGGCGAAGGTTGGGGGGGGGGGGCAAAGGGATATGGAATGGGAGAGGAAAGGCGATGGTCAGTATCTTAAATGTACAGAAGGTGGCTAAGACTTCGCGGGTCCAGATGGGGTCCTCAGATAAACGTAGCCCTGAGTTTTCATAAGACCCGTCCATGGGCGCAAGTCCTTGTGCCTACAACGAAATGAAATTTGTTTTTGGTCGACGACTTTTAAAAACATTTTTTTTTAGGTCGGCAAATTCTCTTTTGAAGGAGAATCGACAAGAGGAAAGTGAATTATTGTGGGACGGGGAGGAAGGATAAAAATTTATTAAAAATGAAATTGCGCTCTCTATGATCCCTGCGCACAGTGGGCCGACTTTCTATGCTCCGAGGGTAGGCCAATTAGTATCTGCCGCTGGTAGATGGACTCGTTGGAGCACCCGCCCTCTGCAGTCGCTGTTGTTATTCCCTCAGCAGCCTTCTGTACCACGCCCCAGTAAGATCGCGTCGCTTCCAAAATGCGGCGATGGCAGGATCCTCCTTCTTTATGTTGATGTCTTTCAGTAGCTTCCTTGTTGAGGGAACGAAACCGTCTGGTATGTGCTGGACGTTCATAAATATACACATGTCTGTGTCCAGTGATAATACCGTGGCGCGGTGTTGAAAAGGCGCCACCGGAATCAAAGTTTTCCTGGCCCTGCAGTGTTTGGACTGCTTCCTTCGCCGGAACTTTAATGCCCTTCTGGGCGACTCCCCCCTCGGAAGTGGTGGTGTGGGGGGGGGGGTGATTCAGTGGTGTAGAGCGTGCGGCGGATGTTGTCACCTCTCGGTGTGGGACGGGGCTGGCCGACCTTGCCGTCTGGCAAGCGGTTGGTGCTGTCTCCAGATAGTGGTGTGCGGTCGGTCGTTGCCGTGGACCGGCCGGGATCCTCCGACCCGAACAAAAGAGAACAGTGAATTATGACCAACGTAAGAAATTTGCTTTTAAAAGAGCAGATTGATTAATGAAGAAAAGTCAGATTTCTACGTTTTATCAAAATTTATTCCCTCAGACAAGGCTGGGAGAGCGGAGATCGCGAACTAGTAGTGGAGTACGTCCTCACTAGATCGTGGCACGAAGCCGAGTCCCGAAAGTGGCTGGAACGCGCTCTTTTAACCATAGAGCGCGCGTCGTCTCCCGCCCTGCGGACGCGTAGGCGGGAGTGGGAGACCGGGACTGAGTTTTCCTCCCTACTCCGGAAAATTGGGGACGCGCGGTCCAATAGAGTTACTCGCCGATGTTCTGCCGTGCCCGCTTAGTCTCGCCTCTCTGCGTCTCAGCGTTACAGATTTTCTTAACACCTACTGACTACTCTAACTTGACGTTCGGACGAGTGTATCTATGTATACATGTATTTATATTTCTATATATCTACACCTGAGAATAAAATAAGTTTTTTAATTATCTATCCTAACTTGGTGACATTAATTATCTTTAAAAAGAAATGTAATAAGATTTGTTCGCATTACTATCCTTACGTTCGATCGTTAATGAAAAAAATACATACATTATATATATTTAATAAAAAGGAAAAGTGCAAAATCGTGATGAGCAAAGGTCATCGTAACGGCGGAGGAAAGGAAAACTCAAGAAAACATGTAATTTTTATAAAGAAAAAAAGAGAAGCTCTGGATTCCTTTCGTCCGTCGTCCCATAGGCAATCCGCGTATATCAGATCTAAGAAAAAATTTTTGATCACTTCCTGAATCAGAGATATACAAGTTAAAAGCGTAGGAGCAAGTGTAGACCCCTGCGGCACTCCACTTTTAACTACCACTCATTGAGACATGTTAGCATTATTAGTCTTTACACTTTGAAGGCGATTACTTAAATAGACCAGTCAGTAAAGCATGAAAAAGATTGTCTTGGTATCACAATTACAAAGTGGAAGCGACAGTGATATTCGTGCAGTGTTGATGCCTGGGAAGATTGCCAGTATCTTTTCAACAACAAATTCGTATCAGTAAAAAAGTGCACACAGATCAAAGTTTGCGAAATCATGAGGAAAGTTTCTTTATTATTGAAATAAATTGAAACGATGTACAATTTGGTTAGTCGAACTTTGAGATCGTTTAATTTATTTACTTTGAAAAAATCAAAACCGGTTAAATGAGTCTCTTTCCAATGTTGGGCAGAATGCACGCAGATCCTTCAATACGTTTGATAAAATGTATTTTTGAAAAGCAAAATCTTGTGCAAAATTTCAGCTTAATATAGTAAATACTTTAGCAGGAAATCAGTTTGTTGTTAACAGATTTTCCGTTTTTCAGGGACTGTACTTTTGAAACAAAATGTTTCAAAGCAATGAAAGTATGGAATTGTAATTCCCAACATCTGCTGTACTCAAAACAGTACTCAGATAATTTTCTTCTGAATTAAGATGGACAAAAATGGCCAGAAGCAGGAAAAAGCGTTTTTTTCTTATAAACAAATAGAATAACTTCGTTGAATTTAGTATTGCAAAATTACGGTTGCAGTCTATGATCAGGTATGAGTTCTGAATAAAGAAACAAAAAATAAAATAGCTCTAGGATTATTAAGATAAAAGAGCATTTCTTTTTTTGTAACCTTTACTGCTGGTGAAATTTTTAAGGTAGAGAACTCATATTTTAACAATATGTAGAAGGAGACTTTAGATGTTTCTAGTAAAATGGTCCGAATTTTCATTTGTGAGCTCAGTTTTTGCAATCGCGGTGAATTTACGGACAACATGTAATTAATCGCGTGACGGCGGAGTGGGGGAAGCAGCTTGAACCTAGGCATTCGCGTTCAAATTGAATTACCATCTACAAATTACGTCCTATGTAGAAATCTCATGAACGAAGTAACATATTAAGACGATTTTTTTTAATTTGTGCGAACTCTTTGCCCTGATTATGAATCCTACATTGAAAATTCGCTAACTGTATAAGCAATGCTTCAAATGTAGGGATTTTTTATTATTTTCATTAATTGCACGATTCTTCTATTAATTTTCCAATTGAATGTTAATTGTATATTATCAATTTTAAGTTTATTAAATTATGTTAGAAGAAATGTGTCTAAAATGCCAATTTTATTGTTCGTAAAACGCAGGTTCAACGTTTTTCGGAAATATCTTATTGTTTTCGACTTTCTTCATTAAGTTTGGAAGAAATGTGTGTTAAATTCACAATTTCTTGTCCATAAATACACTGAGTTCATAATAATTTGTTTAGCGATTTTGGTAATCTTATGATATGTCCCATGTTTTCGTTTTCATATTAAAACTGAAAATGTAAAACTTCAAAAACATAAAAAGACCAAAAATAGTCAAATTTCGAGAAAATAAAACTTTTGTCTAGCCGTGATCGAAAAATTCAGTCTTTATACCCTTTAACAACTTTACGTGAGATCAACAGTTCTCATATTTCAAATCAAAATGAAAAATACATAAAATATGAAAGATACAAAAATAGTCAATTTCGAAAAACTAAGACTTGTGCTGAGTTATGCTCGACAAATGCTATTCCCTATATTGTGAACAATAAAGACTGCATTTGTCGAGCATGTTTTTTGAGTTTTACATTTTGAGTTTTAATAAAAGAAGTGTTGATCTAACGTAAATTTCCTAGATGGAATAAAGACTATATTTGTCCAGAAGAACTTAGCAAAAGTTTTAGTTTTTTGAAATTTTTTTATTTTTGGTTCTTGTATGTATGTTTTTCGAGTTTTACATTTTGAGTTTTTATACGAGAACTGTTGATCTCACGTAAATTTGTTAACGGGAATAAAAACTGCATTTATCGAGCACAACTCCTATAATAAGAAATATTTTGTCTTCAAAATCTGGGGAATGATAGTGAACATGATAACAGACGTCCCAACACACTTTTTTTAGGTTTATTGAAAAAAATTGTATTTTTCTAAATTTGATGTGTATGTATATTTTGAGGTTATGTGTGTTACACATTTCCCGAGCATTAGTTCCAAACTACACAATATTTTTGGCCGAAAACTTTAGACTTACAAATAAACAGTATCTAATGTCCCGGAACTAACCTTGTTTGTGGGCAATCAAAAACGTTTATTTCATAAATAATTTCCAAATTATCGGAATGGCAGAGCTGTAAAATGACCTTAACCACAAAATAATGCACATGGATAACAGTTTTATTTAGCTCAATACAATTTTTTTGTTATTATCACAGAAAAAACATTTCGGGGACGTCCATTATGATATTATATGGCATCTCCGAATAGTTTTAAAAATTTTTGATTTTTGTTGAAAGAAATCCGAGGGAACTGTAACCGACTGACCACACGAAGAAGTATCATATGCCCTTAATATGAGAACTGTTGATATCATGTAATTTTGTTTCAATTGATAGATCCAAATCAATTTTAAACAAATTATTACGAACTCAAGTGTACTTAGCGACAATAAATTGTTATTTCAGTACACATTTCTTCCAAACCTAATAAGGAAAGTCGAAAACAATAAGACATTACTTTAGACACATTTCTTAAAACATAATTTAATAAACTTTAAATCGATAAAATACAATTAATATTCAATTGGAAAAGTAATAGAAGAATCGTGCAATTAATGAAAATAATATAAACATGCCTAAATTTGAAGCATTGCTTATACAGTTAGCACTGAGGTCACAAATGAAATTTGGACCAATTTTTTGAAACAGCTAAAGTCTCCATTTACATATTGGTAAAATGTGAGCTCTCTACCTTAAAAGTTGCACCTGCTTAAAGGATACAACAAAAGAAATAATCTTTTGAGCTAATCATCGTGGAGCTATTTTTTGTTTGTTTCTTTCTTCAGAACTCATAACTAATCATGAACTGAAACCGCAATTTTGTAAGACTAAATTCAACGGAGTTATTCTATTTGTTTATAAGAAAAAAAGACGCCTTTCCCTGCTTCTAGCCATTTTTGACCTACTCAATTCAGAATCAAAATTCCCGGATCACTGTTTTGGGTACAGCAGATGTTAGGAATTAGAATTCCTCACTTGCATTGCTTTGAAACCATATTTTTTCTTCAAGTACAACCCCTGAAAAAAGACCATCTGTGAACAACAGATTTCCTACCACAGTATTTACTTCATTAAGCTAAAATTTCGAACACGCTTTCACCTTACAAAAATACATATTTTTAAATATTTTGAAGAATCTGCGTGCATTTCCCGATTCATACCTTGGTTGCAATCTTCAAAAAACATGTTTTCGCAAACTTTGACCAGTGTGCACTTTTTTCTGACACGAATTTTTGGTTGAAAACATACTGGCCTTCTTCCTATGCATCAACACTACACGAATATCACTGTCGCTTTCACTTTGTAAATATGGTACTATGAAATGCATTACTAACTGGCCTAGAATAGGAAGCAAACCACTTTATTGCTGAATTTGACATTTTGAATCATTCAAATTTTGGTAAAAGTGGACTTTGGTTCACTGTGTTAAAGGCCTTAGAAAAGTCAAAAAGTACCACAACCGTAATATACTTTTTAACGAACGCCAGCTTAACATCGGTAGTGACTTTGAGGGATGCTGTGAGTATACGATGTTTAGCTCTGAATCCCGATTGCACAGGATCTAATAATTTATTGGCATCTACATAATTCGTTAATTGTTTCTGCACAATACGTTCAAGTGGCTTTGATAATGCATAAGGATATAAACTGGCCACAAGTCTTTAGTAGAAGCTGAACTGGAGATTTT
>NC_046662.1:143813722-143832863 GCF_010883055.1 Belonocnema kinseyi
GAAAAATACCGCTTTATAAAGATGCATTATAAATCTCCAATAGTATTGGGGAAAAACTTGGGACAGCTAATCGAATCATATTAATCGAGACTAATCATACCGATCGCATTAGAACCCCAAATGCACAGTGTCTAATAATTTATTGATATCTAGATAATTCGTTAATTATTTGTGCACAATACTTTCAAGTGGCTTTGATAATTAATAAATTGGTTGTGAGAGTCCCTAATTTTCGTTTCGACATGATTAGAGCGCCGTAAAGTGTTAAAAGTTCAGGTTCGTTTCAATTAACTAAGAAAATAGACACGCTTTAAAATACAATTTATTTAAAAGAACATCTATGTAAACTTCACAATTGTAAAAAATGATACAAAGGGTGGTTGCAATCTCAGATAATAAAAATTAGGTTTATAAAGTTCGTAAAAATTGACACATAAATTTAGTTCAACATGTACAAGTTCACAAGTTCAAGTCTCGGAGAGCACTGACCCTCAAGGGCACAGCTGGCAAGGGACCTAGGCAAATTCCACTGTTGCCAGAGAAGTAAAGTCGAATAAATTCAAATTTTGGAAAATTGGCAACCGCGGGACGTGCCCTGAAAGTGAAGCATCAAGCATCCTAGGTGCCGAGGCATAAATTGCAGGAAAGGTACAAATGACCATAATGGGCAGTCATCGCCAGCGGAGTAAGATCCCAGGGTTTATTAGAGTACAGAGGCTCGTGTACCGCCCTTAATGATCCTTCAAATTCAAAGGTCTTGAGACCAAAACTTACATTCCAAACAGACAGTCCAGACATTTCCAAAGCAGAAGCAAACAAGCTTATAAATACTGACAATTTCAGTAAGCAGATACTACAAAATGAAAAAGGCGCAAATGGCACACACAGCCTTGATGGATGAGATTGAAGAATACACAGAAAGATAAATAGTCGAAATACAACATTGTGAAACATTTATACTAGTCTTTGAAGGTCTAAACAAACTGATCACTTTAAATTGACTGAAAAATTATGCAAGATTGTCTCTTTATTCTTTTGTAATGCTACTGGATCCAGTACTGAACATAAATGAACAGAGTTAGACACGCTGAAAAACTCCCCTAATTGAACAACATAATTAAACTTAACACTACTAGAAGGCTTATATGCTAAGGAGTTAATTTCTTTAAGCAGCGTACGGGATATCTCTGGTCCTCAATTTGCAACATTCTCTCCAGCCAACCTAGAGCTATCTTGAAAATATCATAATTTTTAAAAGAGCACACGTAGCAACATTTGCTGAATTCGTTTTCTTAGTAGCATCTTTAAGGAAAATAAATAGAGATACCTCTCAACTACTTCAAGCTCAACCCCAGCGAAAAAGAAACTGCAACTTCGCGGGGGACCTCTATGAAATACTACAACTTTTGATTTAGATTCATTTACTAGAAAAAAATATACTCTACAATATTCCACAATCAGGTTAATTTTAAATTGAAGATCAGCTTTAGAGTTGGTGAGGATCACTATAACGTCAGTATAGACTAGTAATATTACACCACTTAGGTGATCGATCGAAATTCCTATCGCCCCGTGGTTTCTTAGGTATTCCTCTTAAGTGTCAGATTAACGAGGCAAACAGAAGAGGACTGAGTATCTCGCCCTGCAGAACCCCTAGTGTAAGATTAACTGACGTGGTAGGGCTGGATCCAGTCCTAGCAGTCATAGAAGTGCTATCATATAAGCTTTTAATAATTCTTAAGATTTTTGTATTCACTCCCTTCCTGAGCAATTTTTGCCAAAGAAGCGAGTGATTAACTGAAGGAAACGCTTTTTTATATCAATGACAACTGCAAAGACCTTACGCTTCGGAATAACAAGATGAATTTAAATTAATGCATTCATAGTGAAAATGTGACCTATAAAACTCCTTTTAGCTCTGAAACCCGCATGATTCTACGGAAGGCAGTTTTATACTTCAGCTCATCTAGTCAGCCATGAGAGCAGAATTCGGGTGAAACTGTTTGCAATAAAATTTATCAAAGCAATTTCTCTATAGTTGTGAGGATCATATCCATTACTTTTTTTTAAGCATAAAGGTTTGGATGTTAGACCAGTCAGAAGGAACTTTTTCTGATTCCTAATTTCTGTTGAAATAGCTGACCAGATAAGCAACCGAATTTTCTAGTAGATATTTATAAAATTCATTAGGGAGGCCGTTCTCACTGGGTGCCTTTTTACTCTTACATGATAATAGGCTCTCTTTTACTTCTTCTTTCAAAATGATATAATCCAGTAAAGGATGTGAATTTATACACCACTTAACACTAACACAAATTTGTTCAGTATAAAATGAATCAGCAAAAGCCTGCCAACGTTCGAAACTTATTCCATTTACTGAAGAAGACTTCATTCTAAAATTATTCACTGCTGTCCAGAACGCTTTAGGGTTATTGCAAGATGCAAGAGTATTCAACATACTACACTCAAAATTCTTTCTTTTTAAAATTTGAAGCTCAAGGTAAACTTTCTTTATTTTCCCATGCTCATAAACATCTACATCTGAAAATTGGGATAGCTGAAATTTGTCAATGAGTCTTTTTTCATTTGCTCAGTGTATAAATAAATTGGGATATTAGGATACATTCAGCAAATTCAATCAATCAACATCTCCATCGCTTCGACAAGAGCCTACTAACCTAACGACGGCTTTTAAGTAAACATTACCAATAATAAATTTAAAGGCTTGGTGCCAACACTTAATAAAAATCCAATTAGAAGTAATGTCTAAAATTTCATAACCGTAATATGAGCGATTAACATATACAGCTAAGCCTCCGCTAGGTCTTCCTCTGTTACTATCTTTAGAAGCTGTACATACTATGTAGATATAATTCTGAATCCAGACCGGAGGAGATATTACCGTTCACGTGGACCAGGTTTCAACGAGGCATATTATATCATTATTGGTGATCGAAAAGGAAAGGTCGGAAAAATTCGTAAATCCATGCACATTCCAGAAAATGATACGAAAGGCAGGACTTTCCCCTTTCATGCCGCTGACATCTATACTGCTCTCTGAACTCTGTGCATTTACTAGCTAGGAAACCGGGCTCCCTGTCCTGCTCGCTTGTTTAATCGATTTTCCAGACCCTTTGCTAAGAAATCTGTCAATTTGACTGTCACAGGAGGTGGAGGATGAGGAACCAGAAAGATTTTGCCTAATCCTAGTAGCTTTCTTGACCCTAGGTAGGGAATCAGGAACACTGTCAATGAAACAAGTATTTTTCCGATTTGATTCCCCTTGGAATTCATCCATTTTCAAATCCGAGAGAGGTTTATTGTCGACCAGCAGCTGCTTTTCCTTTACAAAAGTCTTCACTCCAGAGTGTTGGAGCTTTTCCTTATCTACCCACAGCTTCTTTCTCTCTAGTCTCTTTTGCAGCGATGAGTCGTGATTAATGCCGATTTTTTTCTCTGTAAGCTGTTCTCGCTTTTCCATGATTAAATGCTTATGAAACCCACAGCACAACTTAACCAAACAGGGCGATCACCCTGTTCCTTTCCTAACCGAAGAGCATCCGTGATGTACTCAGCCGAGATCCATGCATTCACCTCTGAGAAAGTGCGAACAATACAGCTTGGAACGTCTTCATTGTTTGATGTGTCGTCAGGAAGTTTGTACAAAATAAGGTTATTGGCATGAACAATTATTTGCAGAAAAGATCATTCATTCCGCAAGGTGCGTAAGTCCGCAGTTAGATCAGAATTACTCCTTTCCAACCTGTTACATTTAGCTTTTAGCAACTGTGACTCTTTCACAAGCGAATCTAAATCCGCTTCCAGTTTAGAAATTTTTTAAACAGATTTAACTTCCTTTTTAGTTGCAGCATTATCCGCTTTTATGGAAGTCAAAAGTTCCATCATTTCTGACTCACTTAAGGAAGGTAAAAAGCATTGTTTAAAAGTTAAACCAAACAAAAAAACTGAGAAAAAATCACGGCTTTTAATCTGGTTATCATCCGAAACAATATTTCTTAGGCAAAAGCGTTACAGCTCCGGGAATGCGTGTTTCGATGACGGCGCCATATTTCTCACTCCTGTTGTGTGTATCGATTAAAAAGTAAAATTTTTGAAAATTACAAAAAAATCCTATGGGTCTTAAAATATGCTGCATTTTTTGTAGGTACATTGTTTGGTAGTGAATAATAATAATAATAATTATTATTATATTATATTTATAATATATTTATATATTATATATTAGTATATTTCAAGGAGACTCCTTCAGCGCACTATGGTTCTGTTTAGCATTGAATCCATTGAGCAAAACACTAAACAGCATGTCTCATGGGTTCAGAATTCATGATAATGAGGATGGTCATCAAGTGACCCATCTTCCTTACATGGATGACCTGAAGCTGTACGCTAGTTCAGGTCAGAAACTGCAGCAAGTGATTGATGTCACAAAGCAGTTTTCCAATGATATCCACATGGAGTTCGGACTAGATAAATGCAGAACAGTGCATTTAATCAGAGGGGAATTAGGGACCGCAGAGTTAGAGAACGAGTTCGAAAATGAAATCGAGGCAATGGCTGCAGGCGAATCATATAAATATCTGGGTATTCTTGAATCGAAGGGTATTCAACATACGATAGTTAAGGCAAGTCTAAGGCAAACAAAATCAGGGCGATCAAGACATGCCATCCCTGTCTTCACATACTTCTTCGGGCTCATAAAATGATCTAACACTGACCTTGAAAAGTTAAACAGAATTGTTCGCGTAGAAATGACGAAGCACCGAATGCACTACAGAAATTCAGCGATTGAAAGGGTAGTTCTACCACGACATTTAGGGGGTAGGGGCGTTGTAGATGTCAAAAAACTGTCTGAGTCACAAGTTATACAGTTATGAGACTATTTTAACAGCAAACGAAATGTTGCGCTTTACAGAACCATCTGTCAAGCGGATCTTGAATACACGCCCTTAAATTTGTCCTCAGATGGGACCTTGAATATCAGGGCAGAAACCATAGAGGAATTAGAAATACAATGGAGGCAGAAAGCCATCCATGGCGAGTACCCCAACACGTTAGATCAAAGTGAAATGGAGAGTGAGGCATCTAATATTTGGCTAAGAAAGGGTGCTCTGTATCCAGAGACGGAAGGATTCGTCATTGCAATACAGGACAAGGTTGTCAGCACCAGGAATTATCGCAAACACGTGTTACATCAAGACGTGGTTGACCGGTGCCGATTATGTGGAGATACCAACGAATCCATCGAGCACATTATTGATGGCTGTCGCGTAATGGCTCAGAGAGAATATACGCACAGACATAATGATGTAGCGGGCATTATACATCAACAACTTGCCCTAAACCTAGGACTCTTAAAAGAACGGGTACCCTTCTATAGATACATTCCAATTACCGTTTTAGAAAGCGAAAATTACATCTTATATTGGGATGTTACTATCCAAACGGATCATTACATCCGGGCCAATCGACCTGACATCGTGATGCGAGAAAAAAAAAAGGTGGAAGAGTCTACATCATCGACATTGCTTGTCCGCTTAACCGAAATTTGCAGTCAACCTATACAACCAAGATCCACAAGTATAGCGAGTTAAGGCGTGAAGTAAAGACCATATGGAGGAATGTGAATCATGCGTCCATTCATCCTATTGTGATTTCGGCTACAGGCAATGTGCACGCAAGATGCACTGAACATCTTGAACATTTAGGAGTCAGTAGGGCATTGGCAGCAGCTCAGAAGGCGGTTTTATTAAACACCTGTCGCATTGTAAGAAACTTTCTTGATCATCAGGAAGCGAGCGACTAAAAACCCGTGGAGTGGCAGATGGTAGCTTTAAGAAAGCATCCAGAGGTGACTGTTGTCACCTCCAAAGCTCGTGGCCGCTCGTAATTGTATACCTACAACATCATCGCAGGAGGTTTCAACCACCGTATTAAATTATATGAATTAAGTTATAACATTCTAATCTCATCAGTCACTTGACTTAGTCCGTGGCTATGATGTGTCACCGGGCTTACCCGAGTAAAAGTTTAATAAAAACACACAATATAAAATTAGAAAATAAAGAACAGAATTTGTGCTGAATTTAAACCTGTTTTTAAATTAGCAAAAAAAAAGTGTTTTGGACTGCAACTGCACATTTGTACATTGTCATCCTAATGAGAAAGTACAAGTTTTATGTAAAATTTAAATTTTTTGGTTTTCATCAAATCTATACGTTTTGAGACCCCCTGAGTCTGAAAAAAAACTATTTTTGCGAAGGTATCTGTCTGTATCATGTAAGCACGATAGCTTTCGAAAGACTATCTATTTTGGATTAAAAATCAAAAAGTTGGAGAATTTCAAGATTTTTGCCATTTTTTTTTTTTTAGTTTAAAAATTCTATGTGCGGCTCTCGATACGGCTAGCTGTAGTACTCGTATATTCAAAAAATGTATTCTTGTACCCTTTCAAAAAAAGTAAAATCGTCAGAGTTATAGCATTTTTGAAATTAAAAAAAAAAAGAAAATTTTAAGCCAAACAAAACACGATATGAAAAAAAGTCAAAAGAAGAAAAACGTTGTTTTTTGAAAGCTAGACAAGATTATCGTAATAACATTTAGAATTTTTTTGAAAAATTGGAAATTCAAATTTTGATCGCACAACAAATAATTAAAATTAGAAAATTCCATTTTCCCGTCAAACTAATATAAAAGATACGCAAAAATATGAATTGAAAAATGTATGCACTTTAAAAAGATCTACAAATCTGTTATATCACTTTTCGATAAGATGCGTACTTTTGTTTTAATCGTAAAAAAGACATGAAAAATACAAAAATTACATTTCCAAACAAACGATGCAAACTACGAAAAAAGTGATAAAAAAAAAAGTTGTTTACCCTAAACAGAGCTATATATATGTCATTCATCGTTGTTTGATAGAATGCGTAATTTTTGGTTTAATCGTGAAAAATGACATTAAAAATAAACAAATTAAATTTTTTGAAAAAATACACAAAGTACAATGAAATGTTTGATTACAAAATTGTTTTTTAATTAGATTTTAACATTTGCTTTTAGCTTTCTTTCTCACAGAACACAAAATGAGAATTTGTTTGTTAAAGCAGAAGCAATTTTAACAAAAGAGAACTCACAATCACTCAATTTCAGTTATCGATGATTTGAACATTTAGTTTTAAAAATCCTGTGCAAAAATGAGGGGGACGTACAATGACCAAGCACGGAGCGCGATATTCAACAGGTGCTCTCTAGGCGCGCTCAAACTATGACCATAAAGATTAGAACGTTCATATTAACGACGAAAAAAATTTTTTAAACGATTTTTTTTTTGCTGCAATTGTTTGTGGCTATATAAAAACCTATTCCATGCAAAAATATTGCAAAATTTTTTATTTAGAGGTGAGTAACAACCCCTCAAGTGATTTCTCTTAATACGACAGAAAAGTCGACTACAAAGTGGATAAAGTTAATATATATTTAAGAAAGTAATAAGTCTTACCGTTCGAAATCAATACTAGAGGAAATATTTTGGGGTTGAGAAACCTCGCTTCAACTCCTAAGACCCACCCCTATGATAAACGATATTTGAAATTACGAAAATCTACAAAAACAACCAGTAGTTATCACAATTTTAGGAATGTACCATCCTGAAGACTTATCTTTTTTCATCCCCCGAATAATGCTGACGACCAAACATCTCGCACGGATATCGAAAATCTACCCCCAAATAATAAGTTCCCAAAATTCTAGAAAATGTCCAACTAAGTTCGAAGTTAATACATATACAATCATTTAATAGCCTAGAAAATGAATAAAAAGCATCCCCCTAATTATGGTTGTGGCAAAACATCTCGGTCGGAAACCTAAAATCCACCCTTAATGAAACGCGATTTTTAAAAATTCGTAAAACCGAAAAAATCAGCCAGAAATTAATACAAACTTGGCTGTAAAACGTCCTGAAAAATTCCCCTATTTATTCCTTCGAATAATGTTGGCAGCAAACCTTGCTCGGATATTGAAAACCCACCCCTAATTAATATGTTCCAAAAACTCAAGAAAGTGTCCAATTTAGTTCGAAGTTAATAAATTTTCGATTGTTTTATAGCTTTCAAAAATCATTATCGAAAAATAATTTTAAGAAACAAAGTAACTTGGCACGGGGAGAAAGATTTTACCTTTAAGAAACAGTTGAAATGTTTGTCAAAATTGTATATATAGCATAGATGCGCTCGCGCGAGTGTGTAAGATGAACAACAGAGTGCGCGCGAGTGTGTGCGCGGTGCAATTCGAAGGGGTTGAAGACACAGCACTAGCCTTGCTTGCTGGTCGACTTTGAAACTCTTCGCCGCTTCTAGGTCTCGGGTAGCCTCGGCGTTCGTACGGCTTTCGACTGTAGAGTTATCAACTGTTTAAAATCCTCGTATCTGAGCAGCCTAATTCACTACTAGCAAGCTTGGACAATGTTATCCGATTAAAATTTTAATTGACTAATATTACCAAAAATTATCATTTTTACATTACAAACCGCTAGATTTGGGAAAAATAGTGAAATGACGATGACTGTATTCATTGACAATAAATGTAACCATTTTTAAACTTCAAATGCCAGTTTGAGTTTTAAATATTCAATTTGTTACATTTTCGAATTAAAATTCGTTTATAAAAAAGTTGTGTTTTCTATTGACTCTATTCTCTAAAAATAACACGATATAGAAGAAGTATGATTTTTATTTAATATATCAAGAATACAATTTTATTCTTTTAATTAATTATTGTCCTGTTATTATTAAATGTTGCACTACCATTGTTTATTTTAGAATAAAAAGTGTAATACACTTAACAAAATCAATTAGCATAATCGACAGTTTATTAAACTCATATTGAAAGGAAATTATCAAAATAGAAAGATTGGCCATTTTATGGCAAATTTACTCATTTTTAGACAAAATTTGATTAATTTTAAAAGGTATTTACATGGTTTAGAAATTCATGCAGAATTTTAAATAAATTGTAAAAAATTCAAGTTATTTTAAAACATTCAGCAGGGTTAGAGCTTATTAAAAGATTCTAAAATATTTTTAAAACTTGGTAAGATTTCGAAACACCTTTTAAATTTAGATTTTTTAAGATTTTGAAAAAGAAGCTTTTTAAGGATTATCAAAGATTTCAAGAGCGTAACAAGTTTGTTATTTTTTTTACTACTTTTAACCTCAACACGTTTAAAAAAATTATTCTTTAAAATGTCGAGTTAAAAACTCAATTCAAAAACATTTTTTTTTAATTTATGAAAATTTCTAATTAGTGTTATTCGAAATTTTTATGTTGAATAAGAATTATTTTTCCCCTCAAATCGAAAACTACACGCGCTCGATTGATGATGCAAGTCTCGTTAAGAAATAGATGAAATGGATTATGAAACTAATAATAATTCGAACCCAGAAGTCCGAAAATGAGATTTTAACAAATATCTGCGTGCACATTTAGTTATGTACGTGTATGTCAACAATATTTTTTTTTGTAATAACTCGGAAACAAGTGAAGTTAAGGTGACAAAACTTGGAGGGATTGTAGTCTCAAGAAATTATTATTTTTTATTTAGGGTGGTCGTTTTAATTGAGGAAAAAAATTCTCGGTCATTCCCCATTTTTTCCCAATTAAAAAAGTTTATCACGGTCATAAAAATTCAAAGATTCAACGTTTTGAAGCTAACAAAATTGTCATTTAAAGTTATAGAAACTTAACTGCAAATTAAAACATTTTAATTGGAAAATTTTCAATTCCCGAGAATATTCTTATGAATTTTCTAGGCTATTTAATAACCATAAACATGTTAAATTCGTACAGAAATATAAGTTTTCTTTTAGTTTTTGGAACATCTTAATTAGGGGTGGTTTTTTGGTATCTGACCAAGATGTTCTGCCACCAATATAATTAGGGGGATGCTTTTTATTATTTTTGTAGTCTATTAAATGATCGGATATGTATTAACTTCGAACTAAATTGGTCATTTTCTAGATTTTTGGTAACTTATTAATTAGGGGTGAGTTTTCGACATCAGAGCGAGATTTTTGTTCGCCAGTATTATTCGGGAGATGAAAAAGAGAAGTTTTCAGGATGGTACATACCTAAAATAACTTCTGCTTGTTTTTGTAGATTTTCCCAAATTCAAATATCGTTTCTCGTGTGGGTGGATCTTGGGGTTGGAGCTAGGTTTCTCAATACCAAAAAATTTCGTCTGTTGATTCCGAACGGTTAGACTTATTACTTTCTTAAATATACATTAACTTCAAATTCCAATTTAAATCCAACTCTCAGTTAAGTTACAGTGTCGGGGGCTGTCATGCACTGAACTTGTTACTAAATCGGGGGAATCGATACTAAACAGTCAGGGCCGCCTAAACCTTATCCAATTGGAATGCACAATATTGCGCAATATATTATACTGAATACTGGCGCACTGCAACCCTTCGGAGGCGGCAGTCGTAACCACTCTCGCCCCGTCGCCTGAGAAACTGGGTTCTGTTATTTTTTTAAACTTTCAGAACAAAAAAATTCTTACGCATCCTACCGATAGAAATGTCAGAGTATTATCAGGCGAAATAGCCTGGCCGGTTTAAGAATATATGCAGGTTCGATTTGAATGATTTAGTCTCAGACATAGTCAGAGAGATTTGGGTCCTTTTCAAGGTCCTTTTAGAGGTCCTTTTAAGGGCAATGCGACGGTAATATAATGTTTCTTTTGTATTCTTCACGTACCGGACCCGCAGAGTTATTTACAGTAGTTGGCCGTCACTAACCCGACTCTCCCTTTTTAAATTTCTCTTCAAATTATTAACACTTTTTTTTAATTAATGAATTTTCTCATTATACTAATTTATAATTATAATTTATACACTAATTTACAATTTTCGAGTTAAATTAAAAAGTGTTGTCTTTTTTGGCGAAACTCATTTCATTTACGAGAAACATTTTATTAATTCCAATTTGAAAATTAAAAAAAAAAGTTAGATACCTGAAATCATCGAAGACAGTAGATTCCGGATTATTATGTTTTAGGCTGCTAACTGTGGAATTAAAAAATTTAATATATGTATCGGAGTGCCGGCGAAAAATTTCTCAAAGCTTCTCAGAGCCTTGAGAATCTTTAGCATATACTCTCGAGATTTCTATCGGTAGGGCTGAGTGAAAAAACAGTGCAAACAGTAGAATATTCTATAACCTAGAAAAATAAATGTCTGACATAACCTCGTGTAGCGAAATGAATAAACATTGGCTTTCCGAAAATCAGGTGTAGAAATTTTATCTTTTTGACGTCAAATTGCCAAAAGGATGTCCGGTGTTTATGCAAAAGCTACATTACGTGCAGCCCCCTGCATCGACCGTGTCTGTGTATGCAGTAGTAGTTGCCGGGAACAGTGGCATAACCAGTGGCGGAGTTTGGGCCCCCGAAACTGAGTTTTTTCATTATTCAATTACCTTTTCCCCCACTCTTTTCCTCTACATAAATCCAAAGCCCCCGTCGGAAAAAAATTGAAGCCCCTCCCGAAAAAAAATCCTGGCTATGTCGCAGGCCGTGAAAATTCTATAATAATTTTTTTAAACATTTTATTCCAAGTTACCAGTATCTTTGTACTGACATGAAATAATGAAGAACGTCCATTATTAAACAAAATATAATAATTTTCAATTAAATCCTTTTATTTTTAAATAATATATCCTTCATTTCTAAACAAGCATTTAACTTTCAACCAAATTAGTTTAATTTTAAACCAAAAATATGAATTTCAAACACAAAAGTGAATCAAAATTTAAGAAATTTAAATTAGATCAAAATCCCAATTAAAAATCCTATTTAACGTCTAATAACCAAATTGATGCAAACTCCTGTTAACAAAATTAAAACAAAAAACAAAAAATCCTATTGTAATCTGAAGAAACCCAAAAACAAAACAAAAAATTCAGACAAAGATAAAAAAGAGGAAAGAAAAATGAGAAGGCAGCCAACCACATCCCCTTCCTTCTCTTTTTCTTTTTTGAATGATATTTTATTGTAATTCGATGATAATAAAAATAAAAAAAGAGGAAAGAAAGAAAAAGAGAAGGAAGGGGATGTGGTTGTCTGCCTTCGTATTTTTTCCCCTCTTTTTTATTGGTTTTTTCAGATTACAATAGGATTTTTTGTTTTTGTTTGTTAGTTGTTGTCCAAATTTGGTCCTTGGCTTCTTGTTTTTTTAACAGAAGTTTGCATAAAAAAAGTTAATTTTAATCTGAGAAAAGCGAATTTTGCAATAAAATAATTACATTTACAAGCAAAGTGATGATTCTTCAATGAAGAAGATTTATTTTCTAGAAATAAATTAGTTTAATTTTTCATATAATTCTGTTATGAACGTTCATATGAATGGAATAAAATTTTTTTATTTACCGGCCTGGATAAACCGGCTATGGCTAGAGTGAAAATCCTGAAATATATTTTCTCCGTAGATAGTGGAAGATTTGTACTTTGGCTTCAAATTAAATAATTTGACTCATGGAAATGCTATACCGAGTATAAAAACTATTTTCAATCTGTTTACTTAAAAGCAGCAAATATAAATCAGATATTGAAAAATGAACAATTTACAGCTGAATTGTCGTAAATAGATTGCATTCTACTGATTCTTCCAAATTTCAGAGTGCAAATTTTTGGAAAACTAGTTGAACTAAACAAGAAAAATTTTGACAAACAGACAATATTGTTCGAAGACTCTTGAATTTTCAACCAAGAAAGATGAATTTTCTACCACAACTAATCAATTTTCAATCCGAAAGACTCATTTTGAACAAAATAGTGAAATTTTCTATTAATTATATGAATTTTAAAGAATTTAGTTATACTTTCCTTCCTACAGTTGCATTTACAAACCAAATATGAAGGATAAAGTCTCAATAAAAACTTGAATAGTTTAATTTTCAATAAAAAATGGAATGGTGAAATTGTACTTAAAAAAGTAATATTTAACCTAAAAAAAGAGTTTTCAACCAAATATTTAAGCCCCTCAATCAATCAATTGAAATTTTAATCAAGTAGTACAAAATTTAATGAAGTACTTTAATTTTAAAGTTTTTAAATAAAATGATGAACCTTGAACTGCAATAATTACATTTTTAATTTTAAAATACATTTTCAACCAAAAAGAACGTTTTTTTTTAAATTAATAGTTAAATTTGTAAAAAATTAAATGAACTTAAAACAATTTACCTGAACTTTGAAACAATGAGTTGAATTTTCATGCAAGACACTTCATTTTACACAAAAAAAAACTTTCAGAAAAGATATGAATTATCAAAAATAAAGTTAAATTCATAACGAATGTTTACTCGAAAATTTGAAAAGTTCAGTATGTTGTTAGAAACGTTATTATTTAACCAAAAACACAAATCATGAAGAGAATAGTTTTAATTTTCAAACAGAAACATTAATTTTCGTTCAATTATGTAGTTAAACTTTAAACTGAAATAGAAAATTTTCCAACTAGAAACCTACAGTTAACTTTTCATTGGAGAAAATTAATTATGAAACGAGAAAATGTGTTTCCAAAAACATAGTTAAATTTTTAACTAAAAAATCAATTTCTAAACCAAGATAGTTGAAATTTCCAATGAAGAAACTAACTTTTGCCTTTAATAACGACTCTTTAACGTGAACTCTTGAATGTTCAGTTATAAAACACATTTCTACCTTAAATAAACGGGGTTTCAACAAAATAGTTACATGTTTTATCAATATTAATATTATTTATAAAAATTATTTTTGAGAGAATAATTCACTGATTATGGTTCTCTTATATTTATTTTTTATAAAAAATTGAATTTTTATCAACAAATGATACTTTAATTCCCAGGGAAAAAATAATTTCTTATTGGAAAAACTAAAAACCCGAGTTTTCAGCAACATAGTTCATCTTCCAACCCAACCTCTGTCAACTAAACTCCAGAATTTTCGATCAGAAACATGAATTTCCAACCTAGTATTTGTATTTTTAATTTAACTGAAAAAGCTAAATTTTTAATTAAAATCGAAATAGTTAAAATTTCAGGTTCAAAAATTAATTTACGAATACACAAGTAAATTAAAATAGTTCCCTTCTCTTAAATCTTTTATTTATATACATTTCTTTTATTGTACAGTACGTGTAAATACTCTAGCGTTTAAATGAAACAATTCCCAATGAGAGACGTGTTGAACTTTCATTTTAAACGCTTATAATTCAAAATTGTTGCACTGTCGATATGTTTATATAATTTGTTCTTAAAATTAAGAAATGTTAATGCATAACTAAATTTGTTGAATATAATTTGAGAAAGATCAGATGAAAAAAAGGTTTATTTTTGCTTGAGAACGCCAAAAATATGCATTTGTTTATATAATTTGTTCGTAAAATTAACAAATGTTAATGCATAACTAAATTTGTTGGATATAATTTGAGCAAGATCAGATGAAAAAACGATTTTTTTTTGCTTGAAATAGCCGAAAATATGCATTTGTTTATATAACTTTTTCTTAAAATTAAAAAATGTTAGTGCATGACTAAATTTATTGAATATAATTTGAACAAGATCAGATAAAAACGATTTATTTCTGCTTGCAAACGCCGAAAATATGCATTTGTTTATATAATTTGTTCTTAAAATTAACAAATGTTAATGCATGACTACATTGGTTGAATGTGATTTGAGGAAGTTCGGATCTTTTTCATGCTCATTTAGCATAGAATTATTCATGAAAAATATATTTCTGTTAAGTCTTAAATGAAAAGTAATAACATTTCGAACCGAAGAGATGAAATTTGAACTGGCTAAATTTACAAATCACTTAAAAATATAATTTAAAAAGAAAAAAAAAAGAGTTTTCAACTTGAGATGAATTTTTGAAAAAAGTATATGAATTTTCAACAAAATATATAAATAGATTAATTATAGATCATATGTAAAATATACATTTAAAAGTAAAGTTCAAGTAAAGCCCACAAATAATTTGACGTGTTTAACTATATAGCGTGTGACACAGTGTCATCTAATGAAATGTATATTCTGCTTAGTGGCGGATCCAGGGGAGGTTTTTAGAACCGCCCCCCACCCCCCGAAATATTTTACTGGGTTCGTCCCTGATTCTGGTATATGAGGGCCCCGAACACAGAAACTCTTCTCCTCGTTATAATTCAACCTTTGAATCTGGGGAACGGTCCAGATATCGAATAACGCATCTACGATACGAGAAGACGCTTGCTAGTGATGAATTCCGACATGATTTCTGTCTACAGTCAGACTCAGAGATCTCAGATATGAAACGAGAGGTGGTCCAATACTATGACAGGGCTATCTCCGTGTGAATATAGTAGGAGACGGTATAAATGACTGTTTTGCGCGCGCATACCATTTCTCCTCTTCTGAATTTACAAACTCGAAGGTGCACAATTGCTGATCAGAACACTTTGGCGGTTCTATTTATATTTCTATCCGCTTTGAAATAAAATCAAGAGATTAGGATTTTAATATTACCAGACTTCGATGCTGGCGATTCTCATGATTTGAATACTTCGCGCGCCTCTTTATATGCGCATATTTTGAGGTTACGTTATTTCAAGCATAAAATATAAATTATATAAATATTAATACAATTATATTTATAAAAATATATACATATATTATTAATGATAGTATCATAATTATGTTATATTATAATAGTCTTATTTATATTTTGATCCGCATTTAAAAGAAATTAAAGAAATTGGAGATTTTAATGATATTTGAATATTTCGCACAATTTAAAAATAAAAATATATATGCAATATTAGAATATTAATACAGTGATTAATGTTTTGTTGTAAATTATGTTGTCTTCATTATATTGTATACTTTATATTGTGTATATTATTGTACATGATAAAAATAAATGATATAATTAAGTATGTGATATTATAATTATATATAGAACAGAATTATACTTATTTATAATTATAACTTATATATTGATATACAATTTTCTAGTTGAATTCAAAAATGATGTCTTTTTGGCGTATCTCATTCCATTTACGAGAAATGTTCTATTAATTCCAATTTCAAGCATTAAAAAAAAAGTTAGATATCCGAAGTCATCGAAACCCGTAGATTCCGAATTATTATGTTTTAGGCTGTTAACTACGAAATTTAAAAAAATCTACTTCTAAATTTTAATCCTAAAGCTTAACAAAGGACCCTTGAGTGTCGGCTACTCGACTGAGATAGCCTCTCTGCTTTCGGTAGGGCATCATAGAAAAAACTAAGAATAGTTGCATAAAATTTTTTAGAGCGATAAAGTTTTGTTTAGCCAACTTCACGTCTTTCGAAAAACATGTGTTTGTCATGAAAAAACAAAAGAAAGTTTAACCGATATTTGTGTAAAGTTTATCCTGTGAAGTTAATTTTTTTTTGCAGAGAATCTTTCGTCGGAAATCGATGTAAAGTTTATCTTCTGTTTTTTCTTTGATATTTCTGTGTCTATATTACAGTTCCTCTTATCCTTAGGCTATATTTCTCCTCTATGTCACTATTTCATTCGATATTATAATTATATTAATATTAATACTAATTATCTGTAAATGATTGTGCTGGGGTTTTTCAGCGTTTGATTTATCTATTAAACCAAAAAAGTTTAAACAGCCCCCGGACTTTACAAATGATAAAATCTGTTTATGAGAATCATTTGGAATTAAATAATTACTGAACTTAACAACAATTAATCACAAAAAACTTTGATTTTCAAAAAATAGTTACATTTTTAAATAAAATGTTGAATCTTCAACGAAAAAAGTTTAAATTTTTAATCAAAAACTGTTAAACTCATCCAAAAATATATAAATTTTACACAATAGTTGACTCTTCAGTCAATAAGGATGTTTTTTTTAAATTGTTGAATTTCAAAGCCAAAAAGACAATTTTTTACAAAAAAGTGTAAAGTTTTTTTAAACGAAATAGTTTAAAGACTTCTGGTTAAAAAATATAAACCAAAGCTATTATTTTCAATGCTTTGAATTGAAGACTAAATCAATACATTTTTAAATGTTAAGGACAAAATCATTTTGATCAATAAAAATGGATTAATTACAATTCTTTTTTAATTCAATCAAACTCAAAAGTTTTATTGACGAATTGACAATCTTGAAAGTCGAACTTTCTAACAAAACATTTTAATTTTCAACTGAAAAAAAAATAATAACTTTGGTTTATATTTTGTAACCAGAACTGAGAATGACTGAGAATCTATTTGTTTTGATTGAGAATTTATTAATTTTTCTATGAAATTTGTCTTTTTTTTTTGGATTAATTTTTTTGTCCTATTAGAATACATAATTTGTTAGTTAAAATTTCAACTACTTGACTAAAATTTAAACTTATTTGTAAAAAGTCCAGTTTTTGGTTGAAGATTATTGATTTCAGTTAAAAAATTTATCTTTTTGGTTGAAAATGTAACTATTTTGATGCAGTTAAAAATAAAAATAATTTTCCTTTTATTTTAAAAATTCTTTAGTTAAAAAATTTGTTTAATCGTTCAATTTTTAATGTTACGAACTGAAATTTTCTTGGAGTATTATTTTGAACCTTCAAAATAATAGCATTATTTATATTTTTTATCCAGAAATCTCTAAAATGTTAAAGTCATACAAATTTTAAATCGTTAATTTCGTATTTTAACATAATTTGATAACAAAATGGTAAAATTAAAAGGTGTTAAAAGTTTGCATTTTATACGTATGCATTATTGAGCGTTTGAATGAAATATTTCTGAATTAAAAATTTGCCAAGCTTTAATTTTAAAATTCAAAAGATTTTCACCTCAAATAAATCATTTTCAGATTTAAAAGTTTGAGTTTTCTAATTTCACCCTGAATTTTGCATTGGAACAGGAAATTTTTAAAATAAATTGTATGTATTTCTGAATTGGATCAGAGACTTTTTGAAAAAACTATAATTCAGATATGGGACAAGGAATTCTGAAAAATAATTAAAATTTTGAGTTAGGACATAAAAACCTGAAAAAAGAAGTATAACCAGGTACATTATAATAGAATATAATATGTAATTAACTATATATGATATTATAATTATTATAATATTATCTCAACAGATATTGATATTAGCATTAATACTGATTAGCAGTAAATGGTTCAGCTGGAGTTTTAAGCGTAGAAGTTGAATTTATCTATTAAACCGAAAAAATTTAAATAGCCTTTCAAAATTAGAGAATTTATTTATGATAATCATTTAAAATAAAACAATTACAAATTATAAGTACTGAAAAGTACAAAATTTTGAATTAACACTTTTTAAAATTGTTAGCAATTTTAAATCTTAAAAATCGAAGTCCCAAGTAGTCATGAAAAAAGTATAATATAACCAAATTATAGGAAGCTATAGTTTGTTATTGTTTAATTCCAAATGACTCTCATAACCAAATTTTATAATTTCGAAAGTCCGGAGGCTATTTAAACTTTTTTGGTTTAATAGATAAATCAAACGCTTAAAAGCTCCAGCACAATCAT
Source organism: Belonocnema kinseyi (assembly GCF_010883055.1). Classification (NCBI taxonomy): domain Eukaryota; kingdom Metazoa; phylum Arthropoda; class Insecta; order Hymenoptera; family Cynipidae; genus Belonocnema; species Belonocnema kinseyi. The sequence continues at coordinate 143,832,304 of NC_046662.1, forward strand.
TTACAGCTAATTAATAATATTATTAATATAATTATAACATCGAAGAAAATAGTGACATAGAGGAGAAATATAACCTAAGGACAAGAGCAACTATAATATAGACACAGAAATACGTAATGATTTAATGATTTAATTATTATCTGTTCAGGAAAAAATTCTAGGAAAGAAAATATGTAGCTTCGTTTTCTTTAAAACTTTAAGAGAGCAAAAGAATGTTGCAAAAACTTGTAAAAGTATACAATGAAGACAATAAATTCTATTCTAGTCTGTATATAATTATACTATGACATACTTAATTATATAATTTATTTTCATAATGTACAATAAATACAGTATAATACAGTATATTATAATATATAATACAGTGTAATGAACACAATATAATATACAACAAAATATTAATTACGGTATTAACATTTTGATATTTCATATATATTTTTATTTTTAAATTGTGCGAAATATTCAAATATCATTAAAATCGCCAATTTCTTTAATTTCTTATAAATGCGGATCAAGATATAAATAATACTATAATAATATAACATAATTATAATATTATC
>NC_046662.1:143832963-143836079 GCF_010883055.1 Belonocnema kinseyi
TGGTTACAGTCTGTAAAGGAATCAATACGACGATCCAGCAAAAGCCTCGTGCACCCTAAGAACACGGAGCGACCCAAGGACTACCGCCTTCTGTATTTTTCCTGCAAGTGTTCTAGCATATTGTTAACATGCAGAGATGCTTTTCAGGCCATTAGCAAGTGAAAGCTTGGCACCTCCAAGAGCGCCGATGATAAGGACGATCAATTTAACAGAATATTCCGGGTACAATCGTTGCAACTCCCTTATAAGGTCTCGATACCTCTCTTTCTTTTCATTCTCCTTGGTTATGATGTTTTTGTCAGCTGGTGCCGAAAATTCGATAACGAACATGGTTTCGCTTCTCGAAGTCAAGAAGAACCATGTCAGGCCTGGAGTGAGCAACAGAAACAATTGTCGAGAATATAAAGTTTCAGTATATGCGGCACTTCCCATTCTCGACAATTGACTCAAATTCCTAGGAGCATTTAGAGGAGCGATATTAAGGTTAATGCCGTAGGTGTGACAGAGATGGTAATAAAGCACTCTTAGTGCCGCATTGTGCCTTTGAACGTAGGTTGTTCCCGCGTGAGTTGGACAACTAGATAGTATGTGAGCTAAATGCTCGGGGTGTGCATGGCACTCCCTGCAGCTATCATCGGGAATGTCTTGACTCAAAATGTGGCGACGATACCAGACTTCAATCTGGGCGATTTAAGGAAAGCAAACGTTAGCTCACAAGACATTGACTGATCCTTCACATTTCTATGGAAGATACCGTGCATCCTCTTATCGAGGAGCTGTTCACGAAAGTTTTTCTCTTGTGCTTTCTTAATCCGGGCTTTCAGGAGTGAGTACTCGAGATAGATAAGATTTGATGCATTTTGCTCACCCCTAATACTGAAGTCAAGTCCGAGTGCTTCAGCAGCCTCCTCCGCTGCTTTGTACATAAACGCTCCTATGCCCACTTCTCCGTAATTCCTGACCATTTTAAGAAGAGGTTCTCTTCCATTTGCAACTCTATGTGCTGTACCCAGAATAATCCTATTGTGAAGACATTCAAGACTCAATATTCCGCGACACCCTTGACGGCGTGAGATGTACAGTCGCGGAACGGAAGACTTAAGATGCATGCTTTTGTTGATGTGCATAACCTTTCTTATCCCGATATCAAGAGATCTGAGCTCATTCTTCGTCCATGGAACTACTCCAAATGAATAGAGTAGTACCGGGACGGCGAGCATGTTCGTTGCAGATACTTTGTTCCTCGCCGACAGTTCGGAAGACCAAATCTGTCGGATGAGACGTTTGTATCTGCTTCGGAGGGTATCCTTTATACATGTCACATCCTGAATGCGGCTCTGTGGCACGCCCAGGTAGTCTCTCCAGCGCAAAGGTGTCGTATGGCGCTTCTATCAACGAACTCAGGATCTTCAGGGATGCCATTAAGTTTTCCTCGCTTCAAATAAACCTTGGCGCATTTGTCTAACCCAAATTCCATTCCAATTTTCTTAGTATATCGTTCGACAATCCCCAGAGCTAGATGCAGTTGCTCTCTGTTTTTAGCATAGATCAAGATCGTCCATGTAAAATACATGAGTGACCTTGTACTTTCTATCTGCAGGTTTGCCGCACAAGTACCCATCGGAATGGCGAAGTGCTAGAGATAGTGGCAATAATGTAAGGCAAAAGAGAAGTGGGCTCATGGTGTCACCCTGAAAGACACCCCTCTGAAAGGTGACCTTGTTAGTTGTCACACGATTTTTTCCAGATGAGATAGTAAATCTGGTTTTCCAAAGCGGCATCAATCTCTCTATGCACCCAAATATTTGCGGATGAACCTTTAAGATTTCCAAAAGACAGATGATAAGTCTATGGGATGTCGAATCGAAAGCTTCCCGATAATCAATCCAGGCCATCGATAGGTCGCGCTGGTAGAATGCTGCATCTTTGCGGACACATCTATCGATGAGCAGGTTCTCCCGACATCCGGCTACGCCTTTCTTTGAGCCTCGTTGTTCATACATTTCTTGCCACACAGGTTCAATTGCCCGAACAATCCTATCATTTAGGATATCTGTGAATATCTTATAAAGCGTGTTCAGACAAGTTATTGGCCTGTAATTCTTCGGGTCAGCTAAGTTGCCTATTTTCGGCAGAAGTATTGTGCGCCCTTTCACCAACCACTCTGGAATTGGCTCTTCCGACTTTAAATATGAGGTGAAAATACGGGCCAAATGCTGATGGGTTGAAGAAAACTTCTACCACCAGAAGGTTTTGATACAATCTGGTCCCGGTGCGGTATAGTTCTTCATCCCTCTTAATACTTTTTCCACCTCCTGGGTAGTGATGGGTGGGCATTCTTTATCAGGTGTTATGAGGGCAACACATAACTCCTTGAAGCTCTGTATATTTTCTGAGTCTTCGTCCAGTCTATGCTGAACTTCGTAGACTTCTATCCAAAATACTTCGACCTCCTCTGGTTTGGATGGGTGTTTGACAGTAACTGGAGGGTCTTGGAAGAGTCGAGATGGGTCAGAGAGAAACTGTTGATTTTCTTTGACCCACCTCTCCCTCCGCTCTGGACTTCTCTTAGCGTCAGATAGTATACGTATTCTCTCAACAATATGCTGCCTGATGGTCAGCAGCTTTGATTTGTTAAGTGTGTGATAACGGGTTCGGAGATCGCGCGCAAACTTTCAAACCTTGGCGGTAAAATTCCTGCCAGATGTGATGTAGTCAATCACACATTGAATGCGGGACGCGTACAGTCTTGCCCAGCCTATCTTTATGGCAAGTCGATGCATTCGTCTTTTGGTCTTATGATCAGCCGTTGGTTTTGTTTTACGGTTCGCATCGGCCAAAGCTCTCGCTGCATTATACACACAATAATTGATAGCCCAGAGGTCGGATTCTCCGGAAAAATGTCCACGAAGCTCGTCATCCATTTCAGTCAGATCTTTAGGCTTGAGAGAAACCTTGGTGTTGATGTTTCTCCGGGTCGTAAAGCATCGCTCTTCATCTAATGGATGCCTGCTCGCGGTTGGTCTTAGTGTCGCCTCTCTTTCTCTGTTGCTGGCTTGTTCTAGCTGTGGTAGAGTAGGCGTTCCGCTTACATAGCCCCTTTTACGGAGTAGTTC
>NC_046662.1:143836179-143844501 GCF_010883055.1 Belonocnema kinseyi
TTTATATTTTATGCTTGAAATAACGTAACCTCAAAATATGCGCATATAAAGAGGCGCGCGAAGTATTCAAATCATGAGAATCGCCAGTATCGAAGTCCGTCTCCTACTATATTCACACGGACATAACCCTGTCATAGTATATGACCATATCTCGTTTCAGATCTGGGACCACTGGTCCGGATCGGCGAGCTTCGCCGCGTTCGCGCGTTCACGAAGAAGCTCGCATCTGGAAACGTCAAGTTTCCCGGTGGTCTGTCGGCCACTCAGTCTCCGTTCTCACCAAGCTGGCGAAGCTCGCATCGAGCATCCTCGCTCGCAACGCTGAGAAAATATAAACAGGAGAAGAGCTGGCGAGGAGCGGATTTTACGCTCTTCACGCATGTCGCTCTCAGTCCCCACTTTATAGAATCAGCGAGTTCACAGCGGCATCCTTTTATAACTTGCCACTATTTTCCTATTCCGAGATCAAGTAAGACATTTCAATACACAATTACAAAAAGAAAAACACAAATTGCATTTTTTATTTTAATTTAAAATTCCCGCCAAGGCGGATGCGACTTTTACAGATAGTGCATTTTTGGTAGTACGATTAAGTAGAGTAGAGCTATCAGCACCAAAAGCTGTTATTTGGCTTCCTGCTTAATTCACGTAGTTGCTACACGAATTTACTCTCATTTTTTAGCATTAACCGGATTTTTTGGAACAAATTTTTTGTAAGCACACATACTACTACCGCGAAACCCCTTTCGGGCTCTAGAACATTTTCAAAGTGCATTTTTAAAACCTCAAAACCAAATTATCATCGGCCGCTGATAAGTTTGTAGGGTTTTATAGATTTCACCATTTTTGTGCACCCCGTTCCAACTGTAACTATTGTTTAAATTGCATAGTAAAGAATCTTTAAGCCTTTAAACCCTAGACAATTACAAGTTTGGAAAGAAATATGAGGAACTCATGAAGTTTTTCTACGTTCCTACCATACCCTAGCTTTTGCAACCAGGAGCTACACATTTACGACCCATGTTTCCGCTATTATTAGCAAAAAAGAAATTTTACAACAATTGAAAGATCCACTGGGCCACACATTTTTCAATATACTTTTCGTAAATTTCTCGCGTACTAATAACTTTTTCATCATTTCTCAAATCTCTGCACTGAATGTCAATACAAACTTCAGACCACCTGATCAGAGCACCGCCTGTTGCATTAGTTTCAGTTCAGTTTCCCCTCCGGATACGGTTGCCAGGTCTGAAAACTTGAGCTTCTAAAAAAGGTCATCGAATCAGGTTTTAACGAATCAGTTTTTGTATTAACATGTTCATAAAATTCTTCGCAACTAAAACGAAGATTAAGGCGAATTTTTGGTAAAAATGATCATGGATACGGACTGCAAAGGAAAAGAAACACATAAAAAAACAAGTTATTTTAGTAAAACTGTATCCAGCATCAGAAAACCGGTTTTTGCACGATTTTCTGCAAATTGACCAGCCACCGACCTTCCCTAGCGGACCTAGTGAACAGAAAGGATACTATACAGCGTATCCTTATTGTATCCACATAGTATCCCTTCCGTATCATGCAACAAAAAATATTTAAAAAACAGCAAGATGGGCATTTAACTTGTTGCAATTCAAATTCTACATTGAATTTTCAATTAGAATGTCATGTAGTAATTTCAATAGTATTTTTGAAGCGTTAAAAATAAAATAAAAATAAGAATGCCATTAACTTCTACTGACGGTGATTTCAACCGCATGCATAATCGATGCAGTAGTATGTTGCCACTTGAATGGAAGATTCGTTACTGGAATGGAGCAGGATTGGAGAAAAAGGATAGGGAGTTTATGAGAAATTTGACACAATGGGATGTAGTCATAATGATGGCGACGTGGCTAGATGAAAAGGGATACGAAAGAGTAAGGGGAAGGTTACCAGGAGAGAGAGGACAGAACAAAAAGAAGGATTAATAGTAGAAGAGGTAATGATGAGAGGAGAGAAGTGGAAGGTAGTGGGGGTTTATGTGAACGGTGATATGCAGGACAAAGCAGAGGAGATGAAAGCAATGATTGAAGAAAATAAACAGATTAGGCTGATAATAGGTGGGATTTCAATGCGAGATTAGGTGACAGAGGAGGAAGGGAATGGGGAGAAGAGAGAGGAAGAAAATCCAAAGATAAGGTACTAAATGGGGAGGAAAAGAGTTATTAAGCAGCTTGGAGAAGCTGGGATGGTATATCTTAAACGGAAATATAAAAGAAGATGAGAAAGGAGAATATACACGCTCAGGAGGTGAAAGGGGAACGGTCATTGATTATGTGATATGGATGATGAGGTAAGAGAGAAGGTTAAGAAACTAGAGGTAGGTGATTATGTTGATTCGGATCACTTTCCCTTAATAGTGACATTAGAGGGACAAAAAAGCAATAGCAATATGAATAAAAGGGGAGCAAATGTAAAAAGTGTATGAAAAGGGAATTGGTCAAGGGAAGGAAAAGAACAGTTTAGAGAGGTCAGAAATATCTAAATAGGAGAGGGAAATGTGGACGAGGAGATGGAAAAAATGATAAAAGAAATAAAAATGGGATTAGAGTGCACAAACAAAAATGAAGTTAGTAAAGGGGGTAATAGAAGTCGGTGGGATAAGGACTGTAAAAAGAAAAAAAAGGAGGTCAGAAAGGAATGAAGAAAGTGGAGAAAAGAAAAAAGTAATGGGGAAGAATATAGGAAAAAAAGAAAGAGTATAATGAGTTGTGTTATTAAAAGAAAGAGGAAGAGAATAAAGGGTTTGAGGAAGAGGCGGAGAATGCTAGGACGGAAGAAGAGGTGTGAAAGAGAGTAAATAGAGAAAGAAAAAAAGAAAAAGAGTAAACCAAGATATTGAAATGGTAGAATGGCAGAAATATTCTTTGGATTTGCTAGGAGGAGTAGAGAGAAAAGTTATGAAGAGAGGAAAATATGTTAGAGAAAGAGATGAGGAAGAGGACATATCAAGGGAAGAAATAGTTAAGGTTTTAGGAATGTGTAATGTGTAATAGAGTATAGAGAGGAGAGGGGTGGCCAGAGTTATGGAAAGAAGGAGTAGTTATACCAATAGTAAAGAAAGACGAAGGAGAGGAGGTTAAATATTATGGGGGGGGGGCATTGATGCTAACACTGTATAAAGTATATGTAACTATTTTATCGGAGAGATTGAAGATGAACAAAAAAAAATCAAGTCACCGAATCAGACAGGGTTTAGAAAAGGAATGGGGGTAATGGACAACATGTATGTTCTGAACTACCTAGTAAATAAGAGAATTAAAAGGGAAAAAAGGGCAATGATAGCAATGTTCGTGGACTTAAAGACGGCGTTTGACTCATTAGACCGATGCGAAATAGAAAAAGTTATGGTAAAAAGGGGGATAAGAGAGGGAATAATAAAGAGAGTTTCAGAAATTTTTAGAGAAACAAAAAGCAGTGTAAAGGTAGGAGATCAAATAGGAGATAGTTTCTGGTTGGTGAGAGGTGTGAGACAAGGATGTCCTCTGAGCCCACTTTTATTTAATTTATTAATATTAAACTTGGAAGAAGAAATGAGGAAAAAAGGTTGGAGAGGAGTTAGAATAGGGAAGGAAAAGATACACTGGCACACGCAGGCGACATAGTGTTGATGGCAGATGATGAAGAAGGGATGGCAGGATTAATAACAGGATTAGAGAAATACTTAGATAGGAAAAAGCTATGTAGATGCTACGATCTCATTTTCGTGAACAGTTTTCAGTTACATGTTTTTGTGATCTCAGGAAGCGATATCGATTTTTTTGCGGTTTGACGTTACAATTTTTTGAAAAAAGTGCTTTATCGTGGTTGTTGCAGTCGTACAGAATCTGTACAGGTAAGTTGAACACTAAATTTTGTACTTACTTGAGAGTATATAGCCCTAGTTATCATAATTTTTTGTGACCAGAAACACGTGGGCACCATGCTTAATTATCGATTACACGCATCCCTTTCTAAAATATAGTTGTTTTGGTCACACAGGAGAAAATAATCCTGAAAAATGTTACATAAAAATTGAGTTTGAGAATCTATTTAAACGTTTCCTAATCATTTCTAGTAACAAAATTTAAATATGTAAACATCATAAAGCTCAATATGGAGAGTTGGGCCGTAGCCAGTGCATTAAATGCGTTGGGTGTCAAAAAACTGTAACGAATTGAGTTCTTCAGTCTTTAGACCGCTTCAGACGCGAGGCGCATTCACTCTTATCGCTCTAACTCAGCTATCCTTCTCCCGAGGTTTACATATAAATTTTTCTCGGGTCGTAATTTGAAACGTTTGTATAATTATTTTTTAGATGTGAGGATGCCACGAGCGTACAAAAGGAAGACTGAAAGGCAGAGCTGGTGCTCCAAAAATATGGTTGCTGCCATTAAAGATTATTCAGCTCTGCTAATTTAAATGCGAGTTCTCGAATATCCGTCAACGTAAAACCAAAGAACCTTTCTTCCATAGTAAGTATGTGACTCATAAGATCTGCTTCCTGAGCCTCTGAAAAAACCGTCTTATAACGGCCCAAAGATTTTTGCGCAGCTTCCTCAGGTTCTAAAGATTCAGTTCTAACCTTTTTAACCCTATCTTCAAGCGTTGATTGAGGAAAATCGTGAATTTGAGATGCTTTCTTATAGCCCATCTTTCCTTCCAGAAGATGGGCTATAAGAAAGAAGAAGATGGGCTATAAGAAAGCATCTCAGATTCACGATGTTCCTCAATCAACGCTTGAAGATAGGCTTAAAAAGGCTAGAACTGAATCTTTAGAACCTGAGGAAGCTGCGCAAAATTCTTTGGGCCGTTATAAGACGGGTTTTCAGAGGCTCAGGAAGCAGAGCTTGTACGTCACATACTTACTATGGAAGAAAGGTTCATTGGTTTTACTTTGACGGGCATTCGAGAACTCGTATTTGAATAAGCAGAGCTGAATAATCTTCCTCATTCCTTGAACAGAGAGAAGAAGAAAGCAGGAAAAGATTGACTTTACGGCTTTCTTGCAAGGCATCCTGAATTATCTTTAAGAAATCCTGAAAAAAACATCACTTGCACGGGTGAAAGGCTTCAATCGCACTGTTGTGGAATCATTTTATGATCTTTAATCCATTTACATGAAGTATGAAATATTACCAACTCATATTCAACGTTGATGAAACTGGCATCACCACAGTGCGAAATAAACCGTCCCGAGGGATATCCTTGCGTGGAAAAAAGCAAGTTGGTGTTTTATCTTCAGGAGAAAGAGGAGCCCTTGTCACTGCTGAGATCTGCATGAATGCAGCTGGCTACTTTATGCCGACAATGTTTGTTTTCCCGCGAAAAAGGGAAAATCCTATGCTTTTGGACGACGGGCGACCAGGATCGTTTGCTGTGTATCATGAGAGTGGATGGATCGAAAAGGAAACTTTCATACTTTGGTTCAAGAGATTCATCGAGTTTGCTTGTCCCACCGCTGAAAAACCAGTGCTTTTGATTCTGGATGGACATACTTCCCACACGAAAAATATAGAGCTCATCAGACTAGCACGAGACAGCCAAGTTATCATCTTGTGCTTTCCACCACATTGTACGCATCGAATGCAGCCACTGGACGTATCTTTTATGTCACCTTTAATCACATATTACGAACAGAAGTCGCGAAAGTGGTTGATTAATCACGCTGGACGCACAGTGTCCATCTATCAAGTAGCAAAACTGTACAATGATGCCTTTTTTAGAGCAGCTGTGCCCCAAACTGCTGTAAGTGACTTTCTAATGACGGGAATTTCCACTTTAATCGAAATGCGTTTCCTAATCATATGTATGCACCATTAGATACCACGGAAAAACCTTTGGAACAGGAAGGCCCTGATGATCATGCCCGCTCTCCAATAGTCAGAACTGATGAGACTCTAGCAACTAGAGATGCTGAGGACCAGCCTTTCACATCTGTGAATGTTGCGAACCAGCCTTGCACATTTACCAGCGCTGAGATACAATCTCCGAAATCAGCATTTATGGTTTCACCTCGTGCGCTCGTTCCACTTCCTCAGGAAGAAATAAGGATTGAACGATCCAGTAACAGAAGGAGAAGAAAAACTGACATCCTGACTTCCTCACCCTACAAAAATGAGCTAGAGGCAGAATCTTCGATTTTGAAAACGAAACCAGTGAAGAAAAAAGTTTCTAAGGTACCTGCGCAGAATAAATCTGAAATAAAGAAAAGAAAGAAGGATGGCTCGTCATCAGAAGAGGAACCAGAAGCGGAGGCTGATGCAGCTTGCATGTTTTGCAACGAATTCTACTCTGTATCCACTGAGGGGTGGATTCAGTGCAGAATGTGCAAAGGATGGGCCCACATAGCATGCAGCGACGTCGAATAGGGCGAGTTCGGCTGTGACTACTGCATGTAGGATACTGAATATTATAATTTTCTTAATATTAAAACTTTTGTAAGTGCACCCAAAGTACCCAGTATACTAAAGCTTATAATAATTTATTACATTAAATTTTATTTTTCCTAATTACGATGTGTTTTGAAATCCTTTTTATAGGTACCCGGTTTTACCCAACCAAAGACAAAGGTAATGAGGTTTAGAAAAGGAGGGGGAAGGAAGAAAGAATGGACAGGGAGATAGAAGGGAATAAAGTTAGAAGAAGTAAAAGAGTATAAATATTTGGGATATATCCTGCTAACAAATGAAGATCATAAAACTCATATATGAGAAAGGATAAAAAAAGCAGCAGGGGTAATGAAACAGATCTGGGGAATAAGAAAAAGAAGGTTAAAAAGAATTGCGGAAGGAGAATGTGGTTATTTGATACGCTGGTATGGCCGGTATTAGGTTATGAAGCAGAGGTATTGGGATGGAAAAAATGGAAAGATATTGAGAGTTTACAAGAAAGGTATATAAGGTGGACACCAGGGGCAGACTGGAGGACGCCAGGATATATGGTGAGAGAAGAAGCGCAAAGGGATAAGTTAAGTATTAGAGCGGGAAAGAGGGCATGGAAATTTGAGACGAAGCTGGGGGAGGAAAATGGAGGGGAGTTGGCGAGAAAATGTTTGATGGCGGTAGAAGAGAGGAGAGGGAGGGCGATCGAATTAACGAGATGGGAAGAAGAAACGAGGGAGTTCTTTAATGATAGAGAAATAGAAGGCGGGACTGGAGTAAACTATGAAGAATTGGAAAAAAGGGAGAGGGAAAGACAATTAATAAAAAGATGAGGAGAGAGAAGGTGGACCAGAATAGCAAGATTTAGATTGGGAAACGAGGTAAGAGAGGGGATGTACTGGGAAAAAGAAGAAAACAGAAAGTGTAGAATATGTGAATAGGAGGAGGAAACGTGGGAGCATGTATAGGAAGAATATAGGAGAGGAATGGAAGATAAAGGAAGCTGGCAAGAGAATGTGGTTAAGATCCTAGGGGAGGAGGGCTTAGGAGAAGAATGGATGAAGGAGTTGGAGGGTGCTAGAGAAGCGAGTGAGAGAGAATAAAAGAATGCATGTGAAAAAAGGCAAATGGAGGTATAAAAAAGTGAAAGAAAAAGGAAACGGAAGTCTGTTAGATTAGAAGAGTAAAAATTGTAAGTAATGGTAAGGTAAAAGTAAAGTATACTAAGATGCGTTTGCGTTCTCATACTCTCTCTCGCTTTCGTCGCTCGCTCACTCGCTTGCTAGTAAGTCCTAAATTGGGCTATCGCAGAAAATAGAGATAAGGAACTAGATATAAGACTGTGTGTAAATAGTTGTAAATAATTGTATATATAGAAAGGATAAGATTATAAAAAAATATATAGATATAAGCTGAAAGATTGTAAGGAATGGAAGTCATGTAAACCCTTAGGGGACACATTATGAATAAAGAAATAGAAGATGTGATTGAAGCAGCCTTGTGTTCATGTAAATGATAGGTATATAATTTTGAAAGTTTTTAACGCTGAAAAAAGTATTGCACCTACTCCGCGACATTCTGATAGAAAATTTAAGTAGAATCAGAATTGAAACAAGTTAAATGCCCATCTTGCTGTTGTTGAGTCCTTGCCGTACGATACGGAAGGGATACTATGTGGATACACTGTAAAGTATTCCTTCCGTTCACTCGATCTGCTAGGTTTGTGACTGAAAAACCGGCCACCTGTCAATGCTACCTCCGAATCGTAAGAAAACAGAAAAGTGGGGTAAATCCTTGGGGCTGATTACGTGTAAGAAAAATATAACCAGGGGAATATGCTACAACTTACGCGAAATAAACTAATATACAGGGTGCTCCACGAGAACTGCAGTTACTTTTGTGTGTGTGTGGGGGGGGGGGG
>NC_046662.1:143844526-143847383 GCF_010883055.1 Belonocnema kinseyi
GGGAGAAAAATAAGCAAAAAAAGTCACCAAATTGTTTCTGGTCCGATGCTTATTATTGGCACAACTATGAAGCGAAAGTTATTATTTACGGTTATTATACATTAATTTGTTTTAATTTGTGGATTTATGAACATTTTTCTCCGAAAACGACACCAAAGAAATTTTATTTTAAAATTGCAGTTTTTTATTTTACTGTAAATGAATATAAACATAACCTGTCAATGGAACCTCACAACTTTTTCTGACAGTTTTATTTTTTTTTAATGGCCCCTTTAACCGGCCATTAGTCAACTGACTGGTAACGCATGAAAGTCTCCTATCTGTCAGATAAATTTATCTGCAGCTTTTATCAAGAGATGGATCACCTGGCCCTTAATATGAGATTGTGGATGGGTCAGGGTATGATAAAAGTTTAAAGAAATCTTTATTACATCCTCCCAAGTCAATCCGTGTGTCTGCCGTACATTTTTCAAGCAAAGAGATTTTCCCTCGTCTTGATGATTTAATCTTTTTTTTTTTAATTTTATCATACCTTGACTCATCAACATTTCTCCTGTTTTGTGTCGTCAAAGCAGGAGGAATGTTGATGGGCCAGGGGGTGATAAATGTGATGAAAATAGATATTACACTTGTTAAAATTCAATAATCTTGCATTGTAATCAAAAAATGTTCTATACGCCATGAGAAACGAGTTTTGAATTTGATCACGGTGTGCCCACTTCCATGTATTTAGAGTGGGTACTTATAGATTGTGGCAAAATGGAAGAACAGCGCCACCTAGCGGACGTAGCAAGAAATATTGTCCACAGCAACGAACCCTCCCCTTCCCTTCTCATCAGAATTTGTAGGTTATGTTGACTTCTCTTTCTGAAATATATACATGAATAATAATAACCAATAAAACAAACCAAAAATTGAAAAAAAGAAAATCTATCATCGATCAAATGCGATAGAACTTATATCGTCTGCTCAAGTTCATTTTGAATTCTGAACTCACACGAGCGCTATCTAAGGGAGGTAGCAATTACTACAATTCTTTCGCCACTTTTCCTATTCGCGGTGGGCACGAAAATGCGAAGCCTGGCGGCTGCTCGGCGAAACTTTATAAACAGTCTCGTCCTATTTGGTTACATGCGAAATATGCGGCTTATGTGGAATAATTACGTGTAACATTTATTAAAAGTGGTGTTAACCTTAGGAGTTTAGTGAAATATATTGGTTTAATCTTAAATTATAATTACTGTAAGTCTTCTAATCCTAATTTGCATTAGCAGTGTATCAAAAAATAAATGTTGTGATTGATGTTTATAGGTTAGCTGCGTTCACATGTAAAGAAATAATGATTTTAATAAATTTATTTACGCTTATCTTGTTTATTGAAAAATCAACTACTTCATTAAAAATTTAACTTTGTTGGTTGAATAGTAACTATTTTGTTAAAAAGTAATCTTTATTGGTCGAAAATTGATCTTTCTTGGCTGCAAATTAACGTTTTTGTTGGATATTTAACTGTCTCCTGAAATGTTAGTTTTTTTATTTGCGCAGAAAAAAGTAGAAAAATGAACATCTGATGTGATTTAGTTAAGATTATCAATTTTTTTCTTAAGGGACAAAATAATTCGCGACCGATCATAATGTAATTTTATTTGTTATGAAAATTTGTAGTTTCTTATGAAAGTGGTAAATTCATTAACTTTTGTTGATTACGTTAATATTTTAAAAGAAAAATCTTTCGTCCTTTTTTACAAAAATTCCTTTTTTCGAAGCAAAAGTCCATTTCCCTTAAAATTGAGCTGCTGAACCACTGTGATCTCTGAATTTGATGAAGACTTGTTAATTACTATTTAAACTGTAAAAACATAACTTTTTGAATAGAAATTTAAAATATTATGAACTTGATAGATTTACTATTCTAGAAATATTTTAAAATAATAATTACGAAGATTTCACAATAAATTCAAAAGATTAGATTGAGAGATAACACGAATTTACACAAGATATCAAGATTGGCTACTTCTTCCTGATTATTAAAATTTATTATCAGTTACATTTCAGAAAGCAGTATATAATAAATTATATCAACACAGACAAAAAATTTAATTCGAAAATTTGTTGAGTGAAAATCATCGTTTCAATTTTGAGGTTATAGGAGCTTTTATCCATGCAACAGCCACAATTTTAAATTAAAATATATTCATTCATCTACAGAGGTTTTACATTAAGTATTTGAATTTAATATACTCACAAATTTATTTAAATACGTATCTTTCTAAGTATACTAACACTGCTACAACATGTTTGCAACTCCCAGACAGCCAGCTTTGAAGGAACCAATTATTTCCTTTAATTCAATTTTTTGTAAAAGAAATCGTAGAGAGCCTTCAATTTTGTGAGGAACCAATTTCAATGCACTAGGTTGCAAAACAAGACCTGTAAGTTTCATTTTATTACCGGTCCACATTCGGTAAACATTCAATCTAGCCTGTTTTCGAACCACGTGACCCGATCATATGAATACGATTGCAGCGCCTCTGTAGGCCGTGCCCACCGCGAATAGGAGTAGGCACCAGTGATCCCAGATCTGAAACGAGACGTGGTACAATGCTATGACACGTCGAAGTCCGTGTGAATATGGTAGCAGACGATGCAAATGCCTTGGTTGCGCGCGCAACCCATTTCTCCTCTTCTGAATTTGAAAACTCGAAGGTGCACGATTTCCGGTCGGAACACTTCGGCGGTTCTATTTATATCTCTCTCTGCTTTGAAATAAAATGAAGAGATTGGGATTTTAATATTTCCAGATTTCGATGCTGGGCTGGCGATTCTCATGATTTGAATACTTCGCGCGCCTCTTTAT
>NC_046662.1:143847483-143853508 GCF_010883055.1 Belonocnema kinseyi
TAGTATTAATATTTATATAATTGATATTTTATACTTGAAGTAACATAACCTCAAAATACACGCATATAAAGAGGCGCGCGAAATATTGAAGTCATGAGAATCACCAGCCCAGCATCGAAATCTGGAAATATTAAAATCCCAATCTCTTCATGTTATTTCAAAACAGATAGATATAAATAGAACCGCCGAAGTGTTCCGACCGGCAATCGTGCACTTTCGAGTTTTCAAATTCACACGAGTAGAAATGGGTTGCGCGCGCAAGCAAGGCATTTATATCGTCTCCTACCATATTCACACGGACTTCGACGTGTCATAGCATTGGACCTAGTCTCGTTTCAGATCTGGGATCACTGGGTTGAGACGGCGTGCGCACGCCACATATGCTCACACGTGCATACAACTTGTACCCTCTGTTGTGCCCAGAATATGCATGGTACCAAAAATATTTTAGGGACTTATTACCTTATTTTTTTTCACAACCCCCCTACAAAAATAAGTACAGTTCTCCCGGGACACCCTGTATAATCATCATTTCGTACACATCGTTCATGAAATTATAATTATTTATTACTATGTTTCGACAGTCTTCAACTCTAGTCCATAATCAGCTGGACGAAATAACGTATTCCTCTTATTTCGCCAGACAGTACCTGGCGAACTAGTCGCGTGCTAATTTCGATTCAATAACTTACGGTCGGACAGCGATGTTTTATGCACGATTCTAGTATTGAGTATTCCAAAAGATTGCGCCACTTTAAATTTTGATAAACTAAATATTTATCTTCATCTAGTTCCCCACTTTTCTTCAGTGATTTTAAGTCTGTTACAACTTTTAAAATACCCTCACGTTTGGAAGATTCCATATTATTACGTATTTGGGTATCAGCTCCTATCCTGTCAAGAATGCTGTCTTTTTTCTTTGGGGTTAGAGACCTTTTCATACCTTGCTTGCCGGCAGCAGTGATCCCAACTTTGGTATGTTAAGCTACTGCGCTTGCCCAGCGCAGCGACTCTCATTAGTCGTTGTTGGCGCGCGATTCAAGCCAGATATAATTAAACATTATTGAAAGTAAAATAGATCATTATGAATTTTACATTAGTAGCAGAAATTACGTAATTAGTAATATAAGGTTAGAACAAAAATACCAATGTGTGTATTTGGTAAATAATAGCACACACTCTTTCAATTCAAAAGATGAATTTATATTTAATTAACAAAGGTTTTTATAGAAAAAAAAATGTTTATTTAACGAGCCCAGTCTATACCGAAATTTTCCAGAGAATAGCCGATTTTTTTTGTACTAGTTGGCCCTGGCTCGATTTTTATTATAAGAAATGATCATTTTTGTTACTTTTTTCTCATTATGAGCGTCATTATGTGAAGTCTCTAAATTAAAAAGAACTGTTCTGAGCTGAAACCTTTATTTTCATGTATTGATCTAGTATTTTTGTTTTTTTCAATAGAAATTTGTACATGAGATGATGCCCATATTTATAAATATTATATTAAATGCTAGAAATATATTTATTAAAAAATTAGATAGTGAAATGTAAGTTAGTCTTTAAAACCAAAAGAAACTATTGATTACAGAATATACACGTTATTATTTTTTTCTCACCTCAAATCACAATTTACGTTATTTCTGATATTAATGTGCAATTTATGATACGTACATATTATTAATCAAACCCGTTTTGAATCGCTCGCCAACAGCGACCAATGAAGGTCGCTGCACCGGGTAAGCGCAGTAGCCAAAATTGGAGTCACTGGCCGGCAGTAACAGGGGTAGCACCACGAAAGAATAAGAAGGAGACCCAACTGCCAGTGGTTAGCCATCTGAAACTGGCAATAGAAACATTACCGTACGTGATATGCACATTACAGGAAGATCTTAGATTTGAGTGCGCATGTGTTCAGTTGTCCTCTTCCTATACATGGAAAAGTGTGCGAGTGAGAAAGTTTGTCAAATTGACGTAAGTTAGATGTTAAATTTCTAAATCATTTCTATTAAAATTAAATAACAGTTAGGTAAAACAATAAAATATATTAGACGTTTATTGTAACCCGGAACTTAACACCTCGTGGCTTAAAACAAATTTCTGACACTTGCATCAAAACAAACAAACAAAACCTCTCAACTGACGTCAATTTGACAAACTTTCTCACTCGCACACTTTTCCATGTATAGGAAGAGGACAACTGCGCACCTGCGCACTCAAATCTAAGATCTTCCTGTAATGTGCGTATTACTTTCGGTATTGTTTCTATTGCCAAGTGGGGGAACGGAGTTAGGTCTCCTTATTATTCCTTCGTGGGTAGCACCTAGAGTTCTTAAATTGCCGAGAAAGTTCAGGTTATATAACCGAGAATATGACAGAATTTTAGAACATTTAAGAATTTATGATTTTCAACAATATTTTTATTGTTCAAGTCTTATCAGCGGTTGAATATAAACTATTTTCTAGCTGAAACATATTCAAGAATTTAAAATATACAAAACAGTAACTTAGACACATGACATTTTCAAAATTCGCTGATTTTTCTTTGACTAATTTTTCATTTCAAATCATTAATATTCAAACATCAGCATTTTAATCTTATTATATTTTTGAAATAGAATATTTTATAAGCGAAATAAAACAATGTTTCGTATGCAAATTTAAAATTTTCAAATGTATTCATTTATTTCGAGCAAAAAAAAGTTTTTCTACTTTAAAAGATAACTCTTTAACAAAATACTGCAATTTTCAACAAAATAATTGAATTCTTAACATAATAGTTGAATATTCAACCTCAAAAGACAAATTGCTCACGAAAAAGTGTCATAGTTTATATTTTAATCTAAAAAGAATTAAATTGATACAACAAAAGAAAAGTATTTTTAACATAAGCCTTCAATAAAAAAATTTTACAATGTAGTTTAACTTTGACCCAAGTAGTTGAGATAAATTTTCAACAACAAAAAAATAGTTTAATTTTCTTTTGAAACAGATTTTAGTCAATTTTTCGCGATTAAAGTATGAATTTTTTAACAAGAAATCATTTTCTACCTAAAAATTTGAATTTTCAATCTAAAAAGACGAATTTTCAACCAAAAAGGATGACTTTTTAAAAAAATGGTTTAATTATGTAGCATCTTTATCCCAAAAAGATTAATTTTGTACTAAATCAGATGAATTTGTAATAAGAAACAGTTTTTTTTAAGTGGAACTTTCATTCAGAAAATATTTCAGTTCATTTTTCAACAACAAAATATAATTTTTAAACAAAAAGTAAATTTTTGACGAAATAGTAAAGTTTTGAAGAAAATAGTACAATAGCTTAATTTTTAATCAAACAGTTGCATTTTTATCAGAAAAAGATCTAATTTCTAATGAATCAGGTAATTTTTTCAATAAAAAAGACAAACTTTAAAAAAAAGAGTGGAATTTTCAACCGAAAAGTTATCGAAAAAAGCTATTTTCTATTAATTAAAGTAAATTCTGAGATTCTCATAAATTCTCAGAGAATTTATTTCTCGGTTATATTCTCATTCTCGTTACCGTTCTCAATATAGGTACTATATTGTAGGTAAAATAAGGTACTATATTAGATGGGCATATGCGAGCTGCAAAAATTATGATTGCAAACAAAATTTCACTCAGTTTATAAACAGGCGTGCGTTAAAATTATAATCATATTATTTTTTAAATAAATATTAACAAATCATAAAATAATAATAGACTATAGGTCAAACATTAATACAATACTTTTTCAACAGTTTACTATGACAGCTATTTATATTTCACATCATACGCCCTTTTTATTTGCCCTTTTTATTTGCGTTGTTCTGTAGAAAAACGGGTTCATAACCTTAATTTCTTCTGGATATCATTTTGCTTTCATATAGCAAAAAAATGCTCTTAGGCAATGTAATTACATGTAAAAATAATCTTTAGACCCCGTATATTAGATTTATTTTGTCATAGTCATAAATATTAGTAATAACTTCGCATAATCTTGAATTTAAATTCGGTTTCCATTTTTTGCGTCTACAATTTATGATCCACATTGACAGTCTTTCTCTTTGTCCTAATAGAAAACGGTAAAGTTTAAATCCATCCTCGCTTCTATTTTTAGAAAACGTAGCACTGCAGCAGACCATTTTTCTTATATTTTAAACTTGATTTTAATTAAAATATACGAAATGCTTATCGCACTGTTTCCCGCGAATTTCCAAGGAAACAGAATGGCGGTTGCATATTCCTGTCTAACATAGTACCCTAGTTTAAAGACATTACGTTTTAGTGTTTGGGGGTAACGCTAGAAAGCGCTGAGAGTTAAAACATTGAATGCGCTTGTGCAACCACTATTTTTTCAATAGAGCATTCTCATTAAGCCATTGCGTATTCTAATATTACGCATGGGCATAGGAAAGAAGGGACTAGGCATGCCATTATGGGGGTGCTGCAACGAGGGGAGAGGTCCGCCATCTTTTGGTGTCCTGCGACAAACATGGCAGCGCCCATATGTTTATATTTTCTTGCACAGTTTGTCAGCATATACCCAACATTAATTACTTCAATGTTATTTTTAAAAATTACTGCAGTTAAATATTAAAAAAAAACAAAATGGTGATTCGTGCAGTGCCTAATTGTTTCGAAAGAACGAGAAAAAGGGGAAAGAAATGGAGAGAGAATCGCTATGGAAAGGTAACCTTTCACAGGCAAGTGTATTTAAAAATAATTCATTTTTTTAAGTACATAAGGTACACTTTTTTATTTCACAATAATAAAAAATGAAATTTAGTTTAAATGTGACAGTTAATGGAAGTATGTTATACTTTATCAGCAGTTTAGAGATACAATTATTGCGAACCTAACCTTACCTACTTTGATCACTATTTTCTTTTTATTTATAATTATATATCAGAATATTAAACGCATACGTGTTGATTTATTCAATTTATTAATTGCATGCTTTTTTAGGATACCAGAACGAGGAAAGAACTACAGTACTGTAAGGCTGAGAGAAAATGCTGTGCCTCAAGTGTGAATATAGTTTAGATATTTTAAAATATTCATTTAATTTTGCCACCTTCTCTGAATTTGCCAATTCTTGATTTGATTAATTCCGCAAAACCATTTGAATTGCAACAAGTATATTCTAAAAATAATGTTGAACAATGTAGCTCACACAAAAATACGGATTTTCCAATGGAGGAGGAGAGTGGACAAAAATTTGTACAGCACGGCATAGAAGAGTCTTGTTTAAATAATACTGAAGTTTGCACCTTGCATGAGAATGGAAACGTGTCGGAGGAGGCAGAAAGAGAAAGTGTTTTACACGTACAAGGTGCATTTAATCCTTCAATATTAGAAGTCATCATAACAGAAGACTCTTATGTGAGTAATGCTCCACCATCGTCCTCAGACAAAAAGGAAGATGTTTTTATGCACTATGGAAGTTTCTGGAGATTTTATTTTATTTTATCTTTTATTTCAATGTTTACTAGGGTTGGTCAAAATAATGGACATCGAAATGAGAAATATATGAAAAAGTAGTGTATTCGTACCCTAAAGAAGTAAAATTAATAATTTAGTGTTGATTGATGAACGCCATCAATTAGCGCGTAAATATATTGTGGTTTAAAAGTTTTTATTTTCATCATTGTTATATTTTCGTGCCTGTCAATTTTCCATTTTTTTGTAGAGTGCCTAACTTTTTCCAAATTTTTACGGCTTTAAATGAGCGCTCTTAAGGCAATCATTTTTATTTACCGTACCCTGTTAAAAACACTTTTAAAATCCACAGGAATTAGGAAACAATTTAAGTAGATGCAGTAAATTTTTAAGGAACTGGGTTTAATATTTTTCTAAATGATGTTTTGTTAAAGTAATTTTTATATGTTTACAAATTATCTTTATCCGGCTGGCTTCAAAAAATCTTTTCTCCATCCAAGGACTTCATAATAGTAAAAATATACTGGAAAACAAATTGGCACGTCTGAAGAATCAAATCTTAGCCAATCAAGTCTTAAAAACA
>NC_046662.1:143853608-143858183 GCF_010883055.1 Belonocnema kinseyi
AATAGTCTTATTTAAATCTTGATCCGCATTTGAAAGAAATTAAAGAAATTGGTGATTTTGGAATTCATCTCGTTTGGATAAAAACTCAATTATTTGATTGAAGAATTAATTATTTTGTTGAAAATGTAATTATTTTGTAAAAAGTCCTCTTTTCTATCAAAAGTTCTACTACTTTGTTAAAATTTTTGTTTCTTTTATTTGAATGTTCATCTTTTTCGTTAAAAATACATTTTTGAAACTGACAATTAATATATATCATTTTTGGTCAAAAAATCATGTATTTTGTTAACAATTCGTCTTTCTTTGTAGAAATTAAATTGCTTTATGGAAAATTTATACTTTTTGATTAAAAATTACAATTTTCGGTTGAATTATCAGCTGTAAATATTTTTTCGTTGCGAAGTCGTTATGTTGTAAATGCATCTATATTGTTAAAAATTAAAAAAAAAGTAATTTTTTCTTATTAAGGATTCATAATTATAGTTGAAAGTTTAACTATTTACCTTTAAATTAGGTTAAAAACGTAGCTTTTTTTGTAGATAATACTCTTTGACTTGAAAATTAAAAAATTTATTAAAATTAAATTGACCTTTTTTAGTAGAAATTTAATCTTTTTGGTTGAAAATGTGTCATTTTTGGTCAAAAATGCAACTGTTTGGTTAAAATATGAACTGTATTTTGTTTAATATTTGTCTTTTTTTTAGATCATTAATTTTCTTGGTCAAAAATTCACCTTTCCATCGAAAATTTAACAATTTTGTTGAAAATTCGTTTTTTCCCTTGTTGAATTCAATTTTTTATCACAGCTTTTATCTGGAAATCAAACTATTCCATTTTTGGTTAAACTTTATCCTGTTAATTGTATTAGTTAAAACACCAACTATTTGTTAGAAAATTAATTTATTTGTTTTCAATTATGACTTGAAATATTATTTCACTCTAAAATTTTTTTATTTTTAACCCATTCAATTTAAAATTTAATTTAAATTTAATTTTAAATTTTTTAATTAAAGACTTTTGCAGATTTAAAAAAAAAAAGCTTTTTGAGAATTGTACATTATTTAAAAAGAATAACAAAAATTGTTGTGATTGCTAAGAACATTGAAAATGATTTTTTATTTTGAGAAATAAATTTTAAGTGAGTATTTGAAAACATTTTAAAAATTAAAAAAAAGAACCCGGACGATTTTAAGGTAATTTTTTCATTTTGCAGTTTTTTTAATTTTAGGAAAAAAATCTAATTAACAAAATATATCAATTTTCAACCCAAAAGTTTACTTTTTAACAAATTAAATTAATTTTTTATCAAATAATTAGTGTTTTAACTAATACAATGTACAGGATAAAGTTTCGACCAAAAATTGAATAGTTCCAATTTCCAAATAAAAACGATTAATTTTTAATCAATCCTAGAATAGTTACATTTTCAGATATTAATTTTAAAGTCAAAAAAATGAATTATCTACAAAAAGTTGATTTTTTGCGCGAAGAATATGAGTTTTCAATTAAAGAGTTAAACTTTCAACCAAATGGTTAAATTTTTAACCATAATTATAAAACCTTGTTGAAAAAAATAGTAGAGGAGAGTACCCAAATATGAGATATCAACTCTGTTTGGCGTGATTGTCGGAATTCTATGTACTGAATTTAAAAGTAATATAGGTCATTTTAAAGGAAATTTAGTTTGTCATAAGGACCTCAAATAAAAAATTTTATTACAAAATTTTTTTATGCTGAAAATGGAAAAAATGTAAAAAAGTGCTTTTTCCAAACTCGTCAAACTGTTCTCATAATATGAGATAACCCAGGAAATAGCTAATAAAATGCAAAATAAAGTCTTATTTTTAATGAAAAACTTCATTGTATGTTTACGAAGCATAAATTTACTTCTATTTAGATATATTTAGTTTTTGCAGTAGTCACAAACACTTTTGTAACCAATTTCCCCCGCGCAGCCACAGTGTTATAAAAACCACAGGTATCTCATATTATGAGAACCACAACGTGCAACTATGCACTTACTATGCCTGACCTGTACAACGAAAAACTTCAACACTAGCGATATTTTCCTACTTAGTTAATCCATCCCCATCACTCCAGACAAACTTTAATGCTAATGTTTAAAGAATTCCCTTCCAAGAACTCGACCACCATCGATTTCACAAAAAGTTCGCCTATAATCTTTAGAAGCCCAATGAAAAATGGACTATACCACGAAATTACTCTTTCTTCAAGGGCTACAAGTTAGTGATAGAACCAACAGAGTGGGTCTCTGAGTTTAGCTGATACCCCGCCTTCTCATGTTACGAGAATATCTCATATTCAAGGACTCTCCTCTATTTTTTTTACAAAGTTATTCAACTCTGAGTGAAATGATCGACTTTTAAGCCCAAGAAGATGTACAGTTCATATTTCAACCAAACAATTGCATTTTTGACCAAAAACAATACATTTTCAACCAAAAAGATTCAATTTCTACCAAACAAGGTCAATTTCCAAGAAAATATATGAACTTTCAACAAAATTATTTAATTTTAAAGTCCAAAAGAGTATCATCTACAAAAAAGCTGAATTTTTAACCCAAAAATATGATTTTTCAACCCAAAAATATGATTTTTCAACCAAAATTTTAATTGTCGACCCAAAGATGCAATTTTAACAAAAAAGTAAAATTTTTAACCAAAAATTTAATTTGAAGGCAAATAGTTGAATTTTCAACCATAATTATGAAATCTTAATAAGAAATTTTTGTTTGAAACTTTATCCTGTACATTGTATTAGTTAAAACACCAATTATTTGATAGAAAATTAATTTAAATCGGTAAAAAGTAAACTTTTGGGTTGAAAATTGATATATTTTTTTAATTAGATTTTTTTCCTGAAATTAAAAAAACTGCAAAATAAAAAAATTTCCTTAAAATCGTGCGGATACTTTTTTTAAAATTTTAAAAATGTTTTCAAATACTCACTTAAAATTTATTTGTCAAAATAAAAAATCATTTTTAATGTTCTTAGCAAGCACAATAATTTTTGTTATTCTTTTTAAATACTGTACAATTCTCAAAAAGCTTATTTTTTTTTTAAATCTGCAAAAGTTTAAATCGTGTTTCAAATTATTTGAAATAATTTCAAGTTTTAAATTAATTCTGAATCTTTTTAAATTAAAATTGTAGCGTTTAAACTTAAAATTTAGCTCATTACAAATTTAACAATTCAAGGCTTTCTATTTCGAACCATTCTGTTCAAATTTGTATAGTTTTTAACACTTGTTTGTAATGGATTGTTTTGAATGAACGGTCAAATATTGCTGATAATTAACAAAGTTTTCTTTTTTTAATTAAAAAATTTCAAATTGAATGGGTTAAAAATGAAATTTTTTTAGACTGAAATAAAATTTCAAGTCATAATCGAAAACAAATAAATTAATTTTCTGACAAATAATTGGTGTTTTAACTAATACAATTTGCAGGATAAAGTTTAACCAAAAATGGAATAGTTCAATTTCCAAATAAAAGCGGTAATAAAAAATTGAATTGAACAAGGAAAAAAAAACGAATTTTCAACAAAATTGTTAAATTTTCAAGGGAAAAGGTGAATTTTTGACCAAGAAGATTAATGTTCTATAAAAAAAAAACGATTTTCAAACTTAACCAATATATACGATTAATTTTTAATCAATCCTATAATATAGTTACATTTTCAGATAACGATAAATAATTTTTAACGGAAAAAATTTATTTTCAACAAAGTTGTTGAATTGTCCACCAATCAGATGAATTTTCGACCAAGAAAATTAATGATCTACAAAAAAAGACTTTCAACCAAATAGTTAAATTTTCAACCATAATTATAAAACCTTGTTAAAAAACGTATTTTTTTACAAAGTAGTTCAACTCTTAGTGAAATAATCGACTCTTAAACCCAAGAAGATGTACAGTTCATATTTTAACCAAACAATTGCATTTTTGACCAAAAATGATACATTTTCAACCAAAAGGATTAAATTTCTACTAAATAAGGTCAATTTTCAACAAAGTACATGAACTTTAAACGAAATTATTTAATTTTAAAAACAAAAAGAGTATTTCCACCCAAAACTTATAATTTTAATTTTTAACAATATATTTGCATTTACCACAGAACGACTTTGCAACCAAAAAATATTTACAGTTCATGATTCAACCGAAAATTGTAATTTTTAATCAAAAAGTATAAATTTTCCATAAACCAATTTAATTTCGACAAAGAAAGACGAATTGTTAACAAAATACATGATTTCTTAACCAAAAACGGTATAGATTAATTGTCAGTTTCAAAAATGTATTTTCAACGAAAGAGATGAACATTCAAAAAAAGAAATAAAAATTTCAACAAAGTAGTAGAACTTTTAATAGAAAAGAGGACTTTTTACAAAATAATTACATTTTCAACAAAATAATTAATTTTTCAATGAAATAATTGAGTTTTTATCCAAACGAGATGAATTCCAAAATCACCAATTTCTTTAATTTCTTTCAAATGCGGATCAGGATTTAAACAAGACTATTATAATATAACATAATTATAATATTATCA
>NC_046662.1:143858283-143860489 GCF_010883055.1 Belonocnema kinseyi
TTTTAATGAATAATGGAAAACATCTTTATTGGAATAAAATTTTATTAGAAAAATTAGAAAACAGCGCACATCGTTTCTTTAAAGGATATACATAATAATTTAGATACATCATTAATACAACTGAAACATAAACTTTCTTAAAGTATATATTATTTGCTTAGCACTAAGCAACATTGAACCATTGCGTAATTATAAAAAAAATTAAACTTAAAGTAAAAAAATCGAGAAAAAGGGGAATTTATTAAAAATATAAGAGAAACAGATATTTTTCAAAAAGTGGAAAAGTGGGGGATATCTAACGTTCGTAACATTATTACTGCTGGAGCCTCCCCCAGCCTCTTACCAACCTTAGTTTTTGGCATACCCCCCCTCCTCAAATTGGTAACGTAGTTAATGCACGATCCCTACATTGGCACATAAAAAAGGAATATCAATATTTTCTGTAAAAAAAAGTACCAGGCAGGGCTCTAGGGCCTCTAGGCAACCTTTTTTTCAGATACTTTCAAGCTGTCTACAGTAAGTTGCCCCTATTAAGATATCGTTAATTCTAAAAACTCAACAGTTTTGGAAGAATTTCATCTTCATTGAAAAAAATTAAATTTATTGCACTTTATTGTTAAATTATAGGCATAAATTACCATTCAATTGACATAGAAACTGTATTTTTAGACTTACTTCGAAATTTATCCACTTTGTTCGGAGATTCATGCGAAAATTTCCATAAAAAATGTATAAATTAAAAACTAGAGGAAATAAAACAACGTTTAAATTTTCAGGAATATTAGATCCATCGACATTTCGTATGAGGTCCCTAATTTCAATTTTCTATAAGTCTACACTGATTTTTTCTAAAAAAAAGCTTCAAAGACCATTTGCAACATTTATTTACAATCATCCTAATCAAAAAATACACAGTATGCACGTAAATAATAAAGTATACATTATTATAGTACAGAGTACGTATGAACGATTTCTTATAACCTTCATTAGACACCTGCTTCGAGAAATGATTATAGAAATAACATGGAATTGTTTTTCGTTTTCACTAAAAAATATCAATAGCGAAATTACTTCGGCTATTTATCCAGATCGACCGGACAACATTGCGCCCTCATTATTGCGAACACCATGAGAAAAACTTAAAAGTTCAGACAATTACGGGCACGTATTAAATCTAATGTAATTGGCGCAAAATATCTATTATGAACTTTAAACTATATTTAAGTTTTCATCCGAAAATTAAGCCAGATGAAATGGATAATTTATTACATTATAAGTATTGATAAAAATTCTTGAAAAACAAGAATCCAACGACGAAATTTGGACCAAAACAACCAAAAATTGCTCCTATTAAAATCTGAAATAAAATCCAAAAAATTATTTCGGACAAAAATAAAAATGAGGAAAAAAAATTGCTTTTTAGTAATCTATCCCCATTTTTCTTTCCTCTTTTTTATTTTTGTCCGAAATAATTTTTTGGATTTTATTTCAGATTGTAATAAGAACAATTTTTTGTTGTTTTGGTCCAAATTTGGTCGTTGGATTCTTGTTCTTCAAGAATTTTTATCAATTTGATTGTTGGACGTTAAATGGGATTTTTGATTTATATTTAGGTCTGGTTTGAATTCCTTCAACTTTGATTATAAGTATTTTCATAATGTTAGATGAATTTTTGTCTAAAAAGATTAATTTTTAAACATATAGATGAATTTTGAACCATAATTAAGATTAATTTTCAGCAAAAAAGACAAAGTTTCAACAAAATAGACGAATTTTTTCTTTAAACCAAAAATATGAAAATTCTACCAAAGTGATGGATTTTTAAACAAAAAAAGATAAATTTTCAAAAAGATAATTAAATTTTCAACAAAAAAATATGAATCCAATACCAAGAAAATGTAATAGTTGCTACTTCAAACAAAAAATAGTTGAATTTTAAATCTAAAATAATTCACTTTCACAAAAAATGACGAATTTTCAACAAAATAGTTTGAATCGTCAACTAAAAATAGATTAATTTTCAATCAGAAAGAATGGCTTTTTAATAAAATAATAAAATTTTAAAACAAATGATTAAATTTTTAACAGCAAAAGACGAATTTTTAACAAAATACGAGGGTAGTTCAATAAGTCCTTAGAATGAAGTATAAAAACAATTTTTTTGGGTAAATTTTTTTTTATTTTTCAACATAATCTCCTTGGAGCT
>NC_046662.1:143860589-143866943 GCF_010883055.1 Belonocnema kinseyi
TTTTGAACACATGGGTACAGTCAAACCTGACTTTATAGCCTTCAGAACGTTAGTTATAAAGCTCTAAAAATACCTGTGGGTCATGGGTCTCCAAAGGGTGATCCTGGTGTCTACTAGCGAACCCAGGCTAGTAGGTCGGATCTACTCGGCTCTGACCCAGAACTGTCAAAATCTTTTACCTGATTTGAGCCCCTTAGACTCTTAGAGAACCCTTAAACTCGAGACACTCCATTAAATTGGAAACTTCACTCTAAAATTTGAATCTTCATGGTAAAATTGAGAATTACGAAATAAGCTAATGAATGTTTAGTTTCTTGTTTCTATAATATTATCAAATGAAATAATTAATGCAATTTTAATGTTTTATACTCACAATTCAAATTAACTGAAAATCAACTTGTTTATGAATAATTAAAAGTTTTATTTTCAAATAAAGATTTAAGTTTATCAAAAATATATCTTAATTTTATCATTATTTTAATTACATAAAAAATTATATTACAATAAAATAAATTAATTAAAAATAATAGTCCTGATATTAAAAACAATCCACTTTTACATCCATAATAACCAATTTTTTAATACTAAGAGTTTATAAAAATTATTAAACGGACCTAGATAACTTATAAGGTTATCAAATCTAGCAGATAAAAAATAAATAAATTACTATTAAAACTCCTCGGAGAATATATTTGACAGAGGTTATGTATTACTTAAAATCTTTAAAACTAACAAATTTGAAATACTCTTAATTTGAATGATTCGAAATTTGTACTAATTTCCAGGAGTGACTGAATTCCTAAATATAGGCCTCGAACTCACCACACTATTAAACTATTTTACACTTTTTGAAACAATACACTATTTTTCTACTATTTCGAAAAAAATTACACGATATACACTATTTTCATATAAAAAAGTCCAATTTTCAACTAAACAAAATAGTTTTCATGCTATTTTTTCATTAAATCGTTTCTAAATAAATTTAATCGTAATAACAATTTAAAATTCTATAATTTCAGCAGCTTTGGCTTTAAAACATTAAGTTTAGTTTAGAGTTAACAATTTTAAAGCTTGAATCACTCTGAACTGAAAATTATTTTTATTTATAAGTTAAAATTTTTGAATAATTAAATTTTGTACGCAATAACATTAGCTTAGAATCTTCAATGACACAATTTTTATAATTCTAATTTACAAATATTTCTATTTTTAACGTTTTGAAATTTTTTTATTTTCGAAATTTTGATCTGAAATAATTATATTTAGAGATTCTTCAATTAAAAAATAAAATATTAAAATGTAAACGCTTTCAATTTATTTCGGATTATTTATTTTTGGTAAAGAAATTGATAAGTTCACAATTGGAATTTTTAAAACTTCAATCGACTCGAATTGAACATCATTTTTATTTAAAAGTTAAATTTTTGTATTAATTCCATTTTGAACGGTTTGATTAGCATTGAATTTGTAATAATAAAATTTAATACAATATTTGCATTATTAATGTTGCAGAAATTCATTTAGCAACAACTATCCCTTCTTTTCCAGAAACGGATGATTATATCAATACATATCTTCCAAAAACTCCCAATGGCAAAAGGTGCAGTCATTACGACGAAGAAGGAAATTGTGATATAAAAATATTCCTACAACTCCAAAAGGTAGAAGGTGGAGTAATAGCGACAAAGGAACAAACGCTTCACCTACATTCGTCTTTAATTCTCCAACAAAAGTACTATTGCGCAATGAATTAAAAAATCAACGACTACGATATTCTCATAAAATCAGAATATTGAGAATAATCGTATTTTCTGAGTTGAAATATAATTATTTGTTAGTTTTTGGAGCAGTAAATTTTTCTGAAAATATTATGTAATTACTTAAACAATTATTCATTCTCTATTTTCAAAATGTTTCAAAATTGAGGCAGAGATATCAACTTTCTTTTCAAATTAGTATCCTATGCTACGGTTTGTTGAATAATTACATAATTTTGATACATTTCTTACACTGTTTAATAAATATATGTTCATTTAAACAATCTTTATTTGCTCAATCAGTGTTTTTCGATATCTAAAATAATTAAATAAAATAGAACACATGAAATTATGTTTTTAAACGTATAGTGTATAGAAAGAATACATTATCCACTTTTTAAAATGTATTTAACAAATATAATTTAAAAATGTTCTATTTTATTTGATTTTTTTAGTTATCGAAAAATAACTGCTTAAGTAAATAAAAATTCTTTGAACAAATAGAAATTTGTTAAAAATTAGAAAAAGTTAATCAAAATTATGTAATTATTCAACATAAAGTAGCATAGGATACAAATTTGAAAAAAGTAGACATCTCTGGCTCAATTTTTAAAATTATTGAAAATAAATTATTGTTAAACTAAATACGTAATGTTTTTTTTTTAATTTACTACTACAAACTATGACAAAATATTGTATTTCAATCGAAAAATAGGGCTATTTTTAAGTTTTTGGGGAATAAATAATTGTTTAAATAATTTACATTTGTTTCAGCAATTTAAAATTAATTAAAAAGTCATGGAAAATATTCAAATTGTTCTTTGTAAATTATTTGTATGTAAAAGACGACGGAAATTGCTAAAAAGTAACTATAATACGTAAGAATGTAGAATTTTAATTTTTTTTAGCGATTTTCTATTTTAGAAATAGAAACTTTTTTTTCTAGAGTGGAAACATTTTGCAAAGCATTTTTGGACCACCCTAATGTGAGTATTATCCATATCCTAAAATAAATGCATATTTTTTATTCAACGAATTTGTTCTCTCTTTCACTTTCCTCTTAACTAACTATGACTGAACAGTGCTGAACTCAAGACCTTACATCAAAATCAAGTCGTCTCGAATCATAAAAAAAATTATTTCATATAATTTATGCGTATATAAATTTATACTCATAAATTACGTATACATTTGTGTGGTATATTACTTAAAAATTGATTTCTAAATAATTTTCATGAAATATATCATTTGCTCGGCACTCTCTTCAAACATATTTCATTTCAGCTTTGGTTCATATTTCTTATTCACTCTTCGCGAAACGAAAACACAAATTTAAATCTCGCGCTATAATCAAATGGCACGTCGTAAGATGGCAACTCTCCCCACTCATGGAATTCTCCCCCTCCCGTGGATTCAACCCCGCTCGCCTAAGTTAGGATGGCATGCCTAGTCCCTTCTTTTCTATGTCCATGAATATTACTTCACGTCCGGTCGGTAACATTAAAATCTGTAGGCTATACTCCTTGGTGGACTGAAAAGCATTGTTTAGATAGGAGTTTGACTAAAATTAATTAATTTCGGCGATA
The DNA here is from genome assembly GCF_010883055.1 of Belonocnema kinseyi. NCBI lineage: Eukaryota > Metazoa > Arthropoda > Insecta > Hymenoptera > Cynipidae > Belonocnema > Belonocnema kinseyi. The sequence continues at coordinate 143,863,936 of NC_046662.1, forward strand.
TTAGGTAAGAAATCGTGATATACCTTTGCTTTTAAGAAAGAAAAGCCATTTATTTCATTATTGTTGACAATCTGGAAAATGTTCTATCAGGCAATCCATCACGAAAAAATATAATTTGCCGTAATTATGGTTATAACCTCAATTACAAGCGACTTATGTCATAATACTTTTCGATAATAAGTGATTTTAAGTAGTTTCATATCAAATAAATTTATATCAAAGAGACTTTAAAGGATTTAAAAAAGACTTTAAGTGATCTTAGGGTTTCTCAAGAGATTTTTAACAATTTCAAAAAGTTTGAAAGGATTTTAGAAGAATGCAGAAAAATTGAAATAGAACGACTTTGAAGGAATTTTAAAGATTTTTTTAAGAATACAAAAAAGTTTAAGGATTTACAAGAGATTTAATCAAATTTTAAGGCAGTTTAGGTGATTTCAAAGAATTTTGATTAAAAATAATTCAAAAACATTTCAAGATTTACAATAAATTAAAAAAATTTTAAGACAGTTTTAGTGATTTTAAAGACTTTAAAGCTATTTAAAAAGTTAAAAAAAAGTTATTTAAAAAGATTCTAATAAATGTTAAGAGACTTCAAGGGATTTAAAAAAATTCAATAATTCAAGGATTTTCAAGAGATTTAAAGGAGTCTACGAAAAATTTAAGTATTTTTAGAGATTTTAATTAATTTTAGTCAATTTAAAAAATTTTTAAATGTTTTCAAAGAAGTTGAATGGAGTTCAAAAAAATGCGCAGGACTTTAAGGATTTTTTAGAACTCAAGTGATCTTAAGGAATTACTAGGGACTTGGCGGAATCTTAAAGTTTCTTTTTAAAGGATGTAAAAATAATCCAAAAATAGTTCAAAAAGATTTAAAGATTTACAAGAGATTTTATAAAATTTTACGACAGTTTTAGTGATTTTAAAGAAAGTCGAGCGAGTTATTGAAAAGTTATTAAAACAGATGTAATGAATTTTAGGAGATTTCAAGGTATTTAAAGAAATTGATTGATTTAGGGATTTTCAAGAGATTTCAAGCAGTCTAAGAAAATTTAAAGGATTTTGGATTTAAAAGATTTGAATTCATTGTAGTTAATTGCACAAAATTTTTAATTATTTCAAAGAAGTTGAAGTGAGTTCAAAAAAATGAGGAAGACTTCCAGGATTTTCAATAAATTTTACGAGATTTCTAAGTATTCAAGTGATTTCAAGGAATTACTACTAGGGACTTAGCGGAATCTTCAAGTTTCTTTTTAAAGGATTTAAAAATAATTTTAAAATAATTCAAAAAGTTTGAAGGATTTACAAGTTATTTTGTAAAATTTTAAGACAGTTTTAGTGGTCTTAAAGAATTTCTAGCGAGTTTTTGAAAACGTATTTAAAAAGATTTTAATGAATTTGAAAAAATTCAAAGATTTTAAGGATTTTAAAGAGATTTAAAGGAATTTAAGAAAGTTTAAAGGATGTTAAGAGATTTGAATTAATTTAAGTCAATTTCGAGAAACTTCGAAAGAATTTAAATGATCAAAAGAAGATGAAGGGATTTAAAACAAATTCAGAAGAGTTTAAGTATTATCAAGAAATCTTACAGGATGTCTGTGAGTTCAAGTGATTTTAAGGAATAACTAGATTCTTGACAGGATTTTAAAGTTTATTTTTAAAGGATTAAAAAATATTTCTAAATTTTTTAGTGACTTTAAAGAATTTTAAGCAATTTATTTAAAAGTTCTTTGAAAATGTTTCAAGTTATTTCCAAAACTTTAAAGATTTTAAGGATTGTCAAGAGATATTAAGGAATTTAAGAATATTAAAAAAATTTTACGTGATTAAAATTAATTGTAGTCAATTTCGAGATACTTAGAAAGATTTGAAATGATTGCAAAGAATTTGAAGGGATTTAAAAAACAGTCGGAGAAGTTTAAGTATTGTCTGATCATTTTTGTTTCCTCAAAGTGCAAAAATAATATATTGACATCTTTGAAAAACACACTTTAACGAACTACCAAAATTCAAAAATTTTGACCGCCAACTATCCCAAAAATGCAACCTAACCTCAATCACGGCAGATTATATTTTTTCTTGATGGACTGTCCAAATCGCACATTTCCCTAATTGCTAACAATAATTAAAGAAATGGCTTTTCTATATGAGAAGCAAAGCCATATCACGATTACACACTTACTTTCGTCTACAAAAATTAATTTTAGTCAAACTCCTATCTAATTAATTCTTTGCAGTCCACCAAGTGGTATAGCCTTATAGATTTCGACGTAACCGACCGAGTATGATGCAATGTTAGAATACTCAACACAAATTTAAAGGGCCGAACCACCGGTGGTATACATGTAAGGGAAAATACATTGCCAGTATTGAGATGACATTTCGGAGACGTTTTTAAAACAAAAGAAGAAAAATTATGAAATATTGTTTCGTAGTAGGGTGTAAGAAACACAGTGCTGTGCACTCAGGCAAAAGCCCAGATAACAATTGGTGCGCAGGATGCGCGCACTGTGGAGGCATGTTCGCGGATTAATTCGCGCGACGTGCGCTCCGATCACCACTCAGATGCGTCATCCATGGAGGCACAATTGCGACGCACGCCATGCGGGGCACGCGTGTGCGTGCATGAAGCAAACACTCGGTGCGCGTGGGTTGACTATCCTAAAATTATTTTTTTATATTAAAGGAGGTAAATAGAAAGGTTGAATTTAATAAATGTATCTCAATTTATTAACAAAATACTCTGGTAATATACAATGAGTTGGAAATAAGTATTCGCACACCGGCTTTTTTATGACTAATTAAGTTCTCTTGATTTTAATTCTGCCAGGGCTAGAAAATTGTCTCTTTAACGGGTTGATTGCTATCAAAGTTCTGTTTAAGATGAGCGCAGGGCGCAGTCAATTTGTCTATTTTTAGATAAGAAGCGGTCATTTGAAGCTATTTACTGTAAGTTGCAACAAAAAAATTGGAAAATTTTAAGAACATCTTATCTGCAGGCAAATTCAAAA
>NC_046662.1:143867043-143868553 GCF_010883055.1 Belonocnema kinseyi
ATTCATAACCCTCAAAGACCCTTCACGACGTGCGAGCGGGATGTGCCGCATGCGTGATTCTCACGACATGCAAGCGATATGCGCCTCAATTGATGACCCAAATGTCTCAAGGCATGAGTGCAATGCGTGCGAGAAAATCCGCACGCGTGCGACGCTCGTGCGTCGCACAGTGCGCGCATTTTTCTTTCTGGGTGGTACTGATGTTTCTCCGGGTCATAAAGCATCGCTCTTCCTCTATTGGATGTCTGCCCGCGGTTGGTCTTAGTGTTGCCTCTCTTTCTCTGTTTCCGGCTTGTTCTAGCTGTGGTTGAGTAGGCGTTCCGCTTACATAACCCCTTTTTCGGAGTAGTTCAGCATGGTTTCGCAGACGTTGCTGCAAAAAGTGCGATAGGTGTTTCTCGCATCACGAGCATGTAGCCGTGCCATGTAACCCCGTCCAGGGGCCACACTCGCATCGTAGCACTCTAGCAAGTCGTGATTCAATCGCTCCGTCCACCCAAAGGTCGCGAGATCCCGCCAATCCATCGCATTGAATCCATTTTTATTGGCTCCCCCAGCTCTAGAGTGGTCGGTATTGTTGGCCGACCCATTGTCGGGAGCTCTGCGCGTTCTGTTGTTTTGAACCGCACTTACTACAACTATGTTTGGTTTTGTCATTGTTGATCCCACGAGAAGCTAGGGAAAGGGGTTTGTCTATCCTTGTAGAGCCCCGCATGCAAGGATCAGGCTGCGTACTCTGAGAGGTCGCCCGGTATCCCAGAGGCACCGTTCTAGACACTTCACCCAAGTGCCACTCAGCTTTCGGCACGGTTTTCACACCGCCGCTTGGGGGTTAATTCCTTCGGGACCACTTCTGGACAATTGTCCGTGACTGCCTATTTATTTTTGGAACCATATTCAGCAGAAACCCTTGGTACAGGGACCCTCTATCCGCAACCTGAGGAAGCGTTCGGTGGCTTTGTCATAGGCAGTCAACCCGTTAAAGAGACCATTTTTTAGCCCTGGCAGAATTTTGCGGATTCAAAAAGTATAATTCGACGTTATTTTTATTATTTAGTGTTTTCAAGGAAAATAATCCGACGTTTTTTGTATTTTTTAGCGTTTTGTGTTTTCAAGGAAAATAATTCAATGTTTTTTGTATTATTTACATGTTCTATTAATTTTAGTTATGCTATAGCTAAAAAATTGTCTCTTTAAAGGGCTGATTGCTCTCGAAATTCGTTATAAAATAAGTGCAGGACGAAGCCAATTTCTCCATTTTTTTAGTAGATATAGCAAAAATAGTGTAAATTTTAATGTTTGCTCTAAATGTTCAATAACTTCCGAAATAATCAACAGTTGTCAATGTTCGTTGACTTATTTTCAAGATATTTTTTTCACCGCAGTTTCTGATTATAAATCTAAAAATTTCCCTAATACTGAAAAAAAGTTAAAGTTAAAAAAATGGCGAAAAAAATGGAATATTCTTTAGGACTACAAAAATATTTTTGGAGAATACAATTTCTGTCAA
>NC_046662.1:143868653-143878648 GCF_010883055.1 Belonocnema kinseyi
TCTAGTCGGGAGTGGTGCTGACTGAAAACAGATGATTTGGAGCGATTCGCGCGCCATCTGTTGGTCATTCTAAGGACTTATTGAACTACCCTCGTATGTAAGTTTTCAACAAAATAAGTGGAATTTTCAATCACGCGAAGATTATATTTCTATTAAAAAGAGGCAAATTCATATTTGGTAAAAAATATAGCTTTCCCGTAATGTCAAAAGCAATACTTTAGAGTTGAACTATGTGTCGTATTTCAAATTAAGTATTACGTTTAGCGTGGGTATAACACGTGCGTACACGCGAATTCGAGGTTATTGGCTTACATTAAGAATCTATAGTTGTTCTCACCGCAAAGTGTGACCAAGCAACTTCTATAAAATATCGATTTTTTAAAAAGCAATTGCTTTTTAGTAATCCATCCCCATTCACCAAATACGCGAAATTGCACTTGTAATATTGTTTAAAATCTTTTAGTACGTGATGCGATTCTCTATAATAACCATACATCCGGCGCAGCCCCCGGCCACGACCGTGTATGTGTATGTAGTAGTAGTTTTCTTACGATCTGGAGGGGAAATGTCAGGCAAACCAAGCCAACATATGGCACCACAAAAAGTAGGTCTGTCTTTTTCATTCAATTGCATTAAGAAAAAGCAAAAATAATTGAAAACTTGATGCAGTTTCAAAATAAACAAAAAAGAATATCTGAAAAAATAAGAGTAACTATTACTAATTATTTCAAAAAAGAAAAAGTCATGAAAATATGTAGTTTAATATGAATAAAATTTAATTTTGAGATACATTTTGAAAGCAATTCGAACTTTATATTTTTGTGATTTATTTTGCACATATTATCGATTTTATTATTTGTTAAAGTTAAACAAAATCATTTCTTGTTGAAATTATTAATGTAGCTAATGAAAAATATAATAATATTTAAGACCTCAATGACAAAAATATTAAAAACATATACATGATCAGAAGAATTAATGAAAAATATATTACTTATATCCAATATAAATATAATAATAATTAGAATATGTAAGACCACAACTTAAGTTGCAAAGTAAAGAATCTATGTTCCTTTTAAATCTTAAAAATTTCAAGTTTTGAAGGAAATATTTTTGAAAAGTAGTGGTAATTGTAATTAAAATGTTTCAGGGAATCATTTGGAAAAAAGTCTATGACACGAATGATAAATGAGAAAATGGATTTAATATAATGTATATATTTATTTTAATTGCACCAAACACCATATATACATTTATACAGTTCAATATTTTATTTGTTTCTTAATCTTGAAAGCTTTTTTCTCGCTGCATTCAGCCCCCAATACATTTTTTTTAAAAATTTTAATTTGAAGGAGATTTTGAATTAAATATGTAATTATATTATTGCAAACCTCATTTTTAAAATAAAAAGACTATAAGCTATTAAAATCTATAAACAAGCGTACTGTACTCATGACGCACAGTTGGAGGAAATGCACTTTTTTCATTCAAAAATGTCCAGAGCCTTCAATTTTCTTGCGATTTTGAATTTTTCTGTTTTAAATTAAAGATCATTAAATTCTATAGATCTTGACTCTCCGAAATTTTGTCTCCTCTATTTCTTATTAATAATTTTTTCAGTCAAAGTATGAACAAAGTCTTATTATCGGTGAAAACACTTTTTTTTGCTAAAAGTGCTTCTCATTCATGTAGGAATGACATTTAATAACAAAAATAATTTAAAAATTTATAATAACCGCTGTGATAAACAATTTTTTTGTCAAAATAATAGAATTTGAGATCTTTCAAATTATGATTTCCTTCAATGGCCAAAACGACTTCAGGTATTCCTTAAAATAATAAATATTTAATAATATTTGATAAAATATAACAATTTAAACTTTTTTAAACAAATTAGATAAACAAATTTAAAATGTTTGCTCTTTCGCATAGAACATTTTTTTTGCACTGGAAATGTTTTAAGCTATTGGACGAATGACTGCTAGGCACAAAAATATTACAAGAGTTAATAATAACGACTGTTATTAACAATTCTTGTGACAAAATATTTAAACTTAAGGTTTTATCAAATTGAAATTTTCTTTGATGGCCAAATTGGTGGGTTATCGTCAAAAGATTTTGTATTGAATGAATCTTAGCATGCACTATTATGATTTATTTCCAATCTATTACGATTGAAAACCCGACTATTTCCGAGCGATACTGCCAACATTGGGACATTTTTTATGTAAATTGTTTATAAACATGTAAGCTGTTATATTCCACTAAATATTATCAAAGATACATTTTTTAGGAATATCCGTAGCCATTGTAGCGATTAAAAACAATAAAAATTTTGATAAAACCTTACATTTGAATATTTTGTCACGAGAATTATTCATAACAATGGTTATTGTTAACTTCTCACATATTTTTGTGACTAGCAGTTATTCGCCCAACAGCTTAAAATATTTCCAGTGTAAAAAAAATTTCTATGCGAAAGGACCAAAATTTGAATTTCTTTACCTAATGTATTTACAAAAATTTAAATTGTTATATTTTATCAAATATTATTAAATATTTATTGCTTTAGGGAATACTTGAAGTCTTCCTGGTGCTTGAAGGAAATAATAATTTAAAAAATCTCAAACTATAATATTTTGCCACAAGAATTGTTTATAACAATAGTTATTATAGACTTTTAAATTATTTTTGTTATTAAATGTAATTCCCACATTAATGTGAAGCACTTTTAGCACCAACAAATTTCACCGATATTAAGGCTATTTCTTAATTTTTTTATCAAATTTTTTTCCAACAAATAAATGGAATGATAAACAAATTATTTGTATTTTATGAGTACCTAAACATTAATTTTAGACAATATAAAGTTTCCCTGATCAGTTATCAAAGCGTAAAAAATTGTTATGTACAACATTTCAGTTTTTCCATGCTTTGAGTAGAAAAAATATTAATAAACAACTATAGAACACAAAAGTTCGGAGCGTCAAGCTGAACGAAAAAAGTGAATTTCCTCCTACAATCCGTCATGAGTACGGTACGTTTGTTCATCGAGTTTAATTATTTATAGTCTGTTAATTTTAGAAGTGATTTTTGCAATAATATAATTAACTATTTAATTCAAAATATCCTTTAAATAAAAAATTGTTAATAAAATTATTAGGAGTTGAATGCAACGAGAAAAAAGGTTTCAAGATTAAGCAACCAATAAATGATTGCACTGTATAAATGTATATATGATATTCGGTTCAATTTAAATAAATATATACATTATATTAAATAATATTAAATCCACTTTCTCATTTATTAGTCTTTTCATTAAATTTTTACCAAATCATTCCCTGAATATACAGTATACGTCATATATTTTTTATTAATTCTTCTGATCATGTATATGGTTTAAATAATTTTGTCATTGAGGCCTTTAATATTATTAATTTTTTCATTAGCTACATTAACAATTTTAACAAAAAATAATTTTGTTTAACTTTAACGAATAATAAAATCAATAATGTAAGCAAAATAAATCACAAAAATATAAAGTTCGAACTGCTTTCAGAATGTATCTCAAAATTAAATTTTATTCATATTAAACTACATATTTTCATGACTTTTTCTTTTTTTAAATAATTAGTAATAGTCAGACTTATTTTTTCATATATATATTTTTTTGCTTATTTGCAAACAGCATCAAGTTTTTTATTATTTTTGCTTTTTCTTAATGCAATTCAATGAAAAAGACAGACTTACTTTTTGTGGCGCCATCTGTTGGATTAGTTTAACCGACAATACCCCTCCAGATAGTAAGAAAACAAAAAAGTGGGGGAGATGCATGGGGCTAATCCAGAGTAATGGACGCCGTATTGCACAGATTCGGAATTCCAAAATGGCTCGCGGGAACCGATAGACAAGGAACGTGGAGGTGCCCGTTTCAAAACGCGCGCCTAATTTTAAATACCATAATTACTTATTTTTGGAATTTAACGATAAAAATATATTATATATGTTTCAATTTCTTTTGGCATACCTACATTTTAATTAATTTAAATTTGAAAAAATTATATTTCATCACTTCTCTAGTTATTTTCACTGCAAATGTATACATTATTATAAATGTATAAATTATATTTAAATTTTTTTATACAAAATTCTGTGATTGGAAAATTTATATAAAAACATCCAAAATCTTCTTTTCCGGTAGATTTTCACAGAGCAAAATTATCAAGTTGAAAAAAAAATATATTATACTGTGAATTCTTTCTTAACCAAATTTAATTTTTGTTATTTCCCAAAGAAATTTTGCCAGCCAAAATCAAGAAGAAAAAATTTATTATTTTTGACCAAACTATTATTACCTAAAGTATTTTTTCGAAAAATTAACTTGCATAATAAACAAAATTTTTTAGGCCCGACAGGAAAATTCGATATTTTATTTTAACGCGTTTCAGAAATAAATTTTCTAATTCAGAAATTTTGCTTCGCGTGACATATTTTTTTTTGAAAATGATTCATCGACTTCATTATTATGTTATAAGTTTTGTAACTGACAAATAAAATTTTATAAAGTTGCCCTCATGGTGACTACACACTGTGCGTCACATTGTCATGACATTGCGTGATTATACGCGTGATGGCGAAATGGGACTCATACCACTCGCAGTTATGCGCCTATCACTTCTTTATGGTGAGATGCAGTGATCCCAGATCTGAAACGAGACGTGGTCCATTGTTATCACAGCTCTATGTCCGTGTGAATATAGTAGTAAACGATGTAAATGACTAGGTTGCGCGCGCAACCCATTTCTCCAGATTTCGATGCTGGCGATTCTCATGATTTGAATACTGCGCGCGCCTCTTTATATGCGTATATTTTGAGGTTACGTTATTTAACGTATAAAATATAAATTATATAAATATTAATACTATCATATATATAAATATACACATATATTATTAATGATAATATTATAATTATGTTATATTATAATAGTCTTATTTATATCTTGAACCGCATTTGGAAGAAATTAAAGAAATTGACGATTTTGGAATTAATTATTAAATTCATTATTTTGTTGAATATGTAACTATTCTGTAAAAAAAGTCCTCTTTTATATCAAAAGTTCAACTACTTTGTTTAAATTTTTTTATTTTTATTTGAAGGTTCATCTCTTTCGTTGAAAATACGTTTTTGAAAATGACAATTAATCTATACCATTTTTGGTTAAAAAATCATGTATTTTGTTAAAAATTTGTCTTTCTTGGTAGAAATTTTATTGTTCTATGGAAAATTTATACTTTTTGATTAAAAATTACATTTTTCAGTGGAATTATCAACTGTAAATATTTTTTGGTTGCAAATTCGTTTTGCTGTAAATGCAAATATATTGTTAAATATTAAAATCATAATTTTTGTGTGGAAAATTCAATTCATTTTTGGTAGAAAATGTATAATTTTTGGCGAAAAATGTAACTGTTTGGTTTGAAATATCAACTGTACATCTTCTTGGGTTTAAAAGTCGATTATTCCACTAAGAGTTGAACTACTTTGTAAGAAAATACGTTTTTTTTAACAAGGTTTTTTAATTATGGTTGAAAATTTAACTAGTCGGTTGAAAGTTTAACTCCTTTAATTGAAATCTCATATTTTTCGCTTAAGAAATTCAACTTTTTGTAGATAATTCGTCCTTTTGACTTTAAAATTAAATAATTTCTTTGAAAATTCATGTATTTTGTTTAAAATTTGTCTTTTTTTGTAGCTCATTAATTTTCTTGGTCGAAAATTCATCTGATTGGTTGAAAATTTAACAACTATGTTGAAAATTAATTTTTTCTGTTGAAAATGATTTATCTTTATCTGAAAATGTAACTATTATAGGATTTATTAAAAATTAATCGTATATATTGGTTAAGTTGAAAAATCTTTTTTTTTTTTATAGAACATTTATCTTCTTGGTCAAAAATTCAGCTTTTCCCTTGGAAATTTAACAATTTTGTTGAAAATTAGTTAATTTTTTTTCTCGTCCAATTCAATTTATTATCACAGTTTTTATGTGGAAATTGAACTACTCCATTTTTGGTTGAAACTTGATCCTGTACATTGTATTAGTTAAAACACCAATTATTTGATAGAAAATTAACTTATTTGTTTTCGATTGTGATTTTTTTTAATTGAAAATTTTTTAAAATAAAATGTTTTAAATTTAATTTGAGGTATTGAAAATTGAAAAATAATTGATTTTACAAGATGATTCTGAATCCGTACAAAATTAAAGAATCAATAGATATTAGTTTATAAAATTATTTTCAATTATGACTTCAAATATTATTTAAGTCTAAAAAATTTTATTTTTAACCCATTCAATTTGAAATTTTTTAATTATAAAAAGAAAATTTTGTTAATTATCAGCAATATTTGACCGTACATTTAAAACAATCCGTTACAAGCAACTATTAAAAACTATACAAATTTGAACAGCATGGTTCGAAATAGAAAGCCTTGAATTGTTAAATTTTGTAATGAGCTAAATTTTAAGTTTAAACGCTACAATTTTTATTTAAAAAAAGATTCAAAATAAATTTAAAACTTGTAATTATTGCAAATAATTCGAAACACGATGTAAATTTTTGCAGATTTAAAAAAAAAAATTAAGAAAAATTTAATTTATTTAACTATTCTGATGAAAATATGTTTTATGTGTTGTTGAAAATACATTCTTGAAATTGTCATTTATCTATGCCATTTTTAGTTAAAAAATCACGTAATTTGTTAAAAATTCGTTTTTCTTTGTAGAAATTAAATTGTTTTATGGAAAATTTATACTTTTTGGTTAAAAAATAAATTTTTCGGTCGAAATATCAACTGTAAATATTTTTTGGTTGCAAAGTCGTTTTGTTGTAAATGCAACTATATTGTTAAAAATTAAAATCATAATTTTTAGGTGGAAAATTCGATTATTCATTTAAAGTTAAACTACTGAGTAAAAAAATTAATTTTTTTCTTATTAAGGATTCATAATTATACTTTTTGTTAGAAACCTTTTTGTTAGAATTTTACTGTTTTGCAAAAAATGCATCTTTTGGGCGTGAAAAGTCAACAATTTGATAGAAACTTACAGTATTTGATCGACAATTAAAATTTTGGTTGAAAAATCATATCCTTGGGTTAAAAATTCAGCTTTTTTGTGGATAATACTCTTTTTGACTTTAAAATGAAATAATTTCGTTGAAAGTTCATGTATTTTGTCGAAAAATGACCTTGTTCAGTAGAAATTTAATCTTTTTGGTTGAAAATGTATTATTTTCTATCAAATAATTGGTGTTTTAACTAATACAATGTACAGGATTAAGTTTCAACCCAAAATTGAATAGTTCAATTTCCACATAAAAACTGATAAAAAATTTAATTGAACAAGAAAAAAAATGAACTAATTTTCAACAAAATTGTTAAATTTTCAAGAAAAAATCTGAATTTTTGACCAAGAAGATAAATGTTCTATAAAAAAAAAAAAACGATTTTCCAACTTGACCAATATATACGAATAATTTTTAATTAAACCTATAATAGTTACATTTTCAGAAAAAGATAAATCATCTTTAACAGAAAAAATTAATTTTCAACATAGTTGTTAAATGTTAAATTGTCAACCAATCAGATGAATTTTTGACCAAGAAAATTAATGATCTACAAAAAAGACAAATTTTAAACAAAATACATGAATTTTCAAAGAAATTATTTAATTTTAAAGTCAAAAGGACGAATTATCTACAAAAAGTTGAATTTTTTAAGCAAAAATATGAGATTTCAATTAAAGGAGTTAAACTTTCAACCAAATAGTTAAATTTTCAACCATAATGAAAAACCTTGTTAAAAAAAACGTATTTTCTTACAAAGTAGTTCAACTCTTAGTGAAATAATCGACTTTTAAACCCAAGAAGATGTAAAGTTGATATTTTAACCAAACAATTGCATTTTTCACCAAAAATGATACATTTTCAACCAAAAATGAATCGAATTTTCCACACAAAAATTATGATTTTAATATTCAACAATATATTTGTATTTACATCAAAACGAATTTGCAACCAAAAAATATTTACAGTAGATAATTCAACTGAAAAATGTAATTTTAAATCAAAAAGTATAAATTTTCCATAAAACAATAAAATTTCTACAAAGGAAGATGAATTTTTAACAAAATACATGATTTTTTAATGAAAAATGGTATAGACTAATTGTCATTTTCAAAAACGTATTTTCAACGAAAGAGATGAACCTTCAAATAAAAATACTAAAATTTAAACAAAGTAGTTGAACTTTTGATATAAAAGAGGACTTTTTTTTATAAAATAGTTACATTTTCAACAAAATAATTAATTTAATAATTAATTCCAAAATCGTCAATTTCTTCAATTTCTTCCAAATGCGGATCAAGATATAAATAAAGAGGCACGCGAAGTATTCAAATGCTTGCCGTCCCGGTAGTACTGTCTTCATTTGTAGTAGTTCCATTGACGAAGAACGAGCTCAGATCGCTCGATATCGGGACAAGAAAGGTTATACACATGAACAAAGCATGCATCTTAAGTCTTCCGTTCCGCGACTGTACATCTCACGCCGTCCAAGTGGTCACGGAATATTGAATCTTGAATGTCTTCACAACAGGATTATCCTCGGAACAGCAGATAGAGTCGCAAATGGAAGAGACGCTCTTCTTAAAATGGTTAGGAATCATGAAAAAGTGGACAAAGGAGCGTTTCTGTACAAAGCAGAGAAGGAGGCTGCTGAAACACTCGGATTTAACTTCAGTATTAGGGGTAAGCAAAATGCATCAGATCTTATTTATCTCGAGTACTCACGCCTGAAAGCCCGGATTAAGAAAGCACGAGAGAAAAACTTTCGTGAATAGCTCCTCGATAAGAGGATGCACGGTATCTTCCACAGAAATGTGGAGGATCAGTCTATGTCGTGGGAGCTAACGTTTGCTTTCCTTAAATCGCCCGGATTGAAGTCTGGTACAGAGGGTTTCATTTTTGCATGCCAAGACGGTGTCATTTCCACTTTAACATACCGTCGCCACATTTTGAGCCAAGACATTCCCGATGATAGCTGCAGGGCGTGCCATGCACACTCCGAGCATTTAGCTCACATACTATCTAGTTGTCCAACTCACGCGGGAACGACCCATATTCAAAGGCACAATGCGGCACTAAGAGTGCTTTATTACCATCTCTGTCACTCTTATGGCATTAACCTTAATATCGCTCCTCTAAATGCTCCTAGGGAAATCGAGTCAATTGTCGAGAATGGGAAGTGCCGCATATACCGGAACTTTATGTTTTCCACAATTGTTTCTGTTGCTCACTCTAGGCCTGACATGGTTCTTATTGATTTCGAGAAGCGAGCCATGTTTGTTATCGAATTTTCGGCACCAGCTGACAAAAACATCATAGCCAAGGAGAATGAAAAGAAGGAGAGGTATCCAGACCTTATAAGGGAGTTGCAACGATTGTACCCGGAATATTCTGTTAAACTAGTCGTCATTATCATCGGCACTCTTGAAGGTACTAAGCTTTTACTCGCTAATGGCCTAAAAAGTATCCCTGCGTGTCAACAATATGCTAAAAAACTTGCAGGAAAAATGCAGAAGGCGGTAGTCCTTGGGTCGCTCCGTATTCTTAGGTTGCACGTGGCTTTTGCTGGATCGTCAATTTGATTCCGTTACAGTCGTGGCTGAAATTTTACCGCGATTTCGCTGGGAGCAGGTACAATTTTCCAGATTAGCATCCACTCCTGCGGAAATCCTGCGGTTGTCCTTATGACAAATAATATATAATTAAAAAATTGTCATATATATAATTAAAAACTTGTCATAAGGACAACCGCAGGATTTCTTCGGGAGTGGGTGCTAATCTGAAAAATTGCACCCGCTTCCAGCGAAATCGCGGTAAAATTTCAGTCATAACCACGTCTCACAACCGTGAGATAGGTGGTTACA
>NC_046662.1:143878748-143883934 GCF_010883055.1 Belonocnema kinseyi
CGCAACTCAGTCATTTACAGCGTCTCCTACTATATTCACACGGACATAGCCCTGTCATAGTATTGGACCGCATCTCGTTTCAGATCTGGGATCACTGGGCCAGTGCCTCACAGTGCCTTTTCCAACATTGCAACGCGTCGTTCTGTGTCAGGTGATAATTGTTCAAAGTAGCAAAACGATATTAATTCGTCGACAAAGAAGCCTGTAATTTTCGGTGTTCTAACGGTAAGTATTAAAAATAAGTATAAAACTAAACCACTAATTCTTAGTTTATTGAGTAATGTGCTTGACTTTATACCGAGAACATCCTTAAAAGTTTAAATGTGTTATCCAATATAAAAAACTGTTTCCTTTATTTTCATATATACATGTAAAATATTACCTAAATTTTACATATGGAAATTTTTACCGGATAAAAATTATAAAGAAAATAATCCTCAAAGTCAATAATTAATTTTTCATTCACTTTCATAAGTATTGCAATTTTAAATACTTTGCTAATATTATTTAAGGGCATGTGACACAGCTAAATACCTATATTACCGACCACAGTTTTTTCAATTCACTGAATGTTTTTTGAACCTGAAAACTTTTTTTGTGAATAAAATATCGAGCTGAAACTTTGGGAAATGTATTAGAGTGCAATAAAGTACGTTTGGGTACTGCATTTTGGTGGAAACTTCACTGAAAATTATTTCATCTTTTTTCTGAACCTCAACATTTTTTGAACTTTCGAACTTTTTTTATACATAAAATATCGGTCTCAAACTTTGAGAAATGCAAGAGCCGAAAGAAAACTACGTTTAAGTACAAAGCTTAATAATAAAAGATGTAAAAATATATATTTCAACAATCAATTCCAACGGCATCAGCCGGTAACGTTGTACACGAAAATACGAACCCTCTAGAGCTAAGCCTAGTGGCCGCCAGGTTTCGTATTTTCGTGTACAACGTCACCGGCTGATGCCGTTGGGATTGATTGTTAAAATATATTCTTTTACATCTTTTATTATTAAGTTTTGTACTTAAACGTAGTTTTCTTTCGGCTCTTGCATTTCTTAAAGTTTGAGACCGATATTTCATGTATAAAAAAAGTTCGAACTTTCAAAAAATGTTGAGGTTCAGAAAAAAGATGAAATAATTTTCAGTGAAGTTCCTACCAAAATGCAGTACCTAAACGTACTTCATTGTACTCTAATACATTTCCCAAAGTTTCAGCTCGATATTTTATTTACAAAAAAAGTTCTTAGGTTCAAAATAACATTCAGTGAACTGAAAAACTGTGGTCGGTAATATAGGTATTTAGCTGTGTCACATGCCCTTAAACGTAGTTTTCTTTCACTTTGCATTTCTCAAAGTTTGAGACCGATATTTTATGTATAAAAAAAGTTCAAACGTTCAAAAAATGTTGAGGTTCAGAAAAAAGATGAAATAATTTTCAGTGAAGTTTCTACCAAAATGCAGTACCTAAACGTACTTTATTGCACTCTAATACATTTCCCAAAGTTTCAGCTCGATATTTTACTTACAAAAAAAGTTCTTAGGTTCAAAAAAACATTCAGTGAACTGAAAAACTGTGGTCGGTAATATAGATATTTAGCTGTGTCACATGCGCGTAACCAATTTTCTGCATTTGTATTTGTCTTTTTACCTCCACCTTCAGTTTCTGGCGAACTCGACATTTACTTTTTTGCCTATTAATTTTCAATATTTGTAGATATATTTGATTATGAATCAAATTCAACGTTCTCTAAATTTCAAAAAGGTGTGTAATACTTCCCTAGCTAATCTTTAAAATGAATTGAAGATGCGCTCGTTTTTTTTTTTCCATTATCTTTTTAATGTACACCTACCACAAAGACATTGTTTACAAACATAGTTGTATTCTAGCTGACTAAATCGTGCAGTGCAAAGTTTGGGCTTACTCGAAATTTCCTCGCTAAACGAAGCGTTTGAAAATTGTCTAACGTTATCACATTATCTTAAGAACAGTTTAAAGGACAAGTTCTCAACTTTTCATATTAAAATATAAAGAACTTTTTCTTTCGGAGCGAGTTGAATTTGTTTCTAACTTTTTCGAAAATTCGTTATGTTTCTTTCAAAATGATTACTATTAGTCTATTTGAATATTTATTGACATTGATTCATAACTTTTTAATTGTTCAAACAAATGGAATTTGTTTAAATAATTGTCTTTGAAAATTTGTTATGGTCTCCTCAAAATTATTGCTATTAGTCTATTTGAATATTTATTAACATTGATTCATAAATTTTTAATTATTTAATGGTTAATTAGCAAAAATGTAAATACTTATAAGTTTTCCTAAATCTTTTTCTAGATTATTTCAGTCCAAAAATAAATTCAAAAATTTCTTTGGCAAAATTAAAAAATTGATCTATCATTCTTCATGAATGTTATTATAATTATCATTTCAGCTTCGACATCTCCTCACTTTGGGCGGGACAAAATTGAGAGCATTTTTGAGCTATTCTCTCAAGCAAACAATGACCGATGAGCTTGTCTGTGAATTTACGTGGAATGGGACCAAAAACACAAAACTTTGGTGACACCAAAGTTTCAAATGTGATCTTTTTTAAGTTTTTTAGTTATTTAATTTACCAGGGTGCTCAGCGACCATAAATTGTTCAAAAAACTCATAAGGCTTTTTGAAGATTTGAAGGAATTTCAAAAGGTTTCAATAAATTTGTGATTTCAAAAGATTTCAATTATTTTAAACGAATAGAAAACATTTTACAAAGGAAGATTAAAGACAGATTTTACAAATATTTTAAAGTTTCGATAAAGATTTTCAAATATTTTAAAACATTGAATCAAGATTTCAACGATTTGAAATATTTTCCAAAAAATTTACATGATTTCAAAAGATTTCAAATATTTTGATTTTATAAAGATTTCAAATTCAAAGATTTGAAAAATAGCCGCTAAGTAATAGCTAAAAATAGCCGAAAAGTAGCCGCTGGACCGGGAAATTTCTGAGACCGGGAATTTATTTCTTGGCTGGGAATTTTTCAAATTTTCAGAAGAGAAATCTTTGCAAGTTCGATTTCAACAGTTTTTTAAGATGATTAGTTTCATTGATACCTTTTCAATTATGATAACATTCAGCTTACAATGCATGATTCAAAAATCTTTTACTTTATAAATTCACAATTTTAGATTTCTATTTTTAAGGGTATATTTTTTATTTAAATAATTTTAAAATGCTTTCTAGAATACTTAAACATTTACAAATTAAAAGCGTTGGAAGTCGAATTTTTTATAAAAAACAGTATTGTTTATCAACTGCAAATATAAATAAATGAATAAACAATAATTTATTTGATTAGGCGATTCTAAATTCTTTCAAACTTTATAAATTTCCAGATTGTTACTGTTTCAATTCGAAAGTCTTAAACTTTTAGTAATTAAAAAATATAAACGTGCAATTGAAACTGTATAAACTATTATCAACTTCAAAATAACTTATTAAAATGAATTCGTTATTAGAGGCTTTTATTAAATTAAAAGTATTGTTTCAGTTTAAAAAATTCACTTCTTAAACCATTTAATTTAAAATTTTATAATTAAGATAAATAATTATTATTTAATGTTTATTAATATTTGACTGTTAATTTAATTCGAGTAAATTGAAGACAAATATTTTAAGGAAACAATTTTAATTTTAATTCTTTGACATAAAAACTTTAAATTGTTAAAATTTTAAAAAGATTAAATATTTTTAACTTTACAATTTTTATTGTTCTATTTAAAAGAATGTTTAATTTGTAAGCGAAACTGTTGAATTTTTATGTAAAAATAATAATTCAACACTCATTATTTGTAAACAAAATTTTGAGTACTTTTAAGAGCTATTTAGAATTTGTGAAAAGATTCAAAATTAATTTAAAGCTAGAAATGATGTGAAGTAATTCAAACGAAGTGTGTGCAAATTTGGTTCGGAACTTCGAGACATATTTTGAAATAAATAGAAATTTTCCTACAATTTTTAGAACACCATGCAATTCTGTTTGAACTCTTTAAAATCTTCCAGGGTCTTTTTAGACAATTTTGGAAATATTTAAAAATCTTTTTATATATTTTGTTAACATTATTTTCCAAAATGAAAAATAATTTTCAATTTTTTTAGGAATATTAAGCAAATGTTTTTATCCTTTTTATGTTTGAAATATAATAAACTCTATTTTTTAAAAATTAAAGTTATTCAATTGCTATTTATAAATCGAAATTTGAAGGAAACAGTTTTTAATTCGCAGGATTTTCTAGAAGTTGTAGGACAAATTTAATTAGTTTTAAAACTTATTTAGAACTTCTGAAAAAATTTCAAAAATAATTTTAAATTAGAAGCAATTTAATACCACTTGTATATTTCTCAAGATTTCGACATAATATTTCAAAGCTTTCCAAGGTCACTTAAACTATTTAAAATGAAAATAATTTAACTTCTAAGTCAAGAACTTTTGAGTTTAAAAAAATTTAAATTGTTAAATGTTTAATGTTTCTACCCTGCAATAAGTTAATATTAAAACTTTTTTAAATTTTAATTCATTCATTGATTCTTTAATTTAGAGTATTGACAATTTTTACGTGGATTTAGATCTTTGGAATTTATCTAAATTTTCGAACTCTATAATTTCTGAATGTTAAGAATTCTGTTAAAAATGTTCAAAATTTATGAATTTTGCAGTTTATCTGCATTTTATTTAAAACTGTCATATAAAAAATTGCTGAGCATTTGAATACAAAATTTTAAAAATGGGAAACTTTTGAACTTTAATTTTAAATGTATAAATCACACTTTTCGCAGCAACGTCTGCGAAACCATGCTGAACTACTCCGAAAAAGGGACTATGTAAGCGGAACGCCTACTCTACCACAGCTAGAACAAGCCGGCAACAGAGATGAAGAGCGATGCTTTACGACCCGGAGAAACATCAACACCAAGATTTCTCTCAAGTCTAAAGATCTGGCTGAAATGGATGACGAGCTTCGTGGGCATTTTTCTGGTGAATCCGACCTCTGGGCTATCAATTATTGTGTTAATAATGCAGCGAGAGCTTTGGCAGATGCGAACCGTAAAACAAAACCAACGGCTGATCATAAGACCAAAAGACGAATGCATCAACTTGCCATAAAGATACGCTGGGCAAGACAGTACGCGTCCCGC
>NC_046662.1:143884034-143901152 GCF_010883055.1 Belonocnema kinseyi
TAAATTTTCTATAAAACAATTTAATTTCTACAAAGAAAGACGACCTTTTAACAAAACACATGATTTCTTAACCAAAAATGGTATTGATTGATTGTCAGTTTCCAAAATGTATTTTCAACGAAAGAGTTGAACCTTCAAATAAAAAAAATAGACTATTATAATATAACATAATTATAATATTATTATTATTAATATACGTATATCTTTATATATATAATAGTATTAATATTTATATAATTTATATTTTATACATGAAATAAAATAACCTCAAAATATACGGCTAGTCGGCTAGTTCCGCGCAGTCCCATTTGCGCAGAAACTGGCAGCGTAAAGCGAGAGTGAAAGAGACGGGCGGATTTATTTATCTCTTTCACTCCCATAATTAAAAAAATTTAGATTCTCTATCTCTTTCACATCTATGATATTCTGCTTTGTGATTCTGTTGCGCTACACCTACAGGGCGACATCCTTATTGAAAAGGCAATTTATAGCTTTATAAGCATTAAATCATAAAATTGGTTAATGTTTAAATTAAATATTTTGTACCCCCACTGGGTACTCATGTTGCGCGCATGTGCGCGCCGCAAAATTTCGTCACAGGGTGATTGTAAACATGCTCGCATTGTGCCTCACCTTGCGCACGCGCTTCAGTTACAATCACAAAAAGTGGGCGAACATTGTGAATTTTTCATGCATGTCATGCGCGCATCGACGTGCGCGCAACCTGCGCGCACGAATTGTTATCTGGGAGGTTTTTTCGGATTCCAATAGGCATAACAGCGGAAAATCAAAAGTTTATCGGAAAATCTCGTGCTGGGCCTAGTGATCTGTCAACAAGTGAACTTATTATATTGTCAAAGAGAAGAAGGGAAATGTGGATAAGTGTTTTGCGTCGTGAGCCTTTACGTGCAAGTCAATTAGAAAATGCCCTGATTTGCAAGGAACATTTTATGAGTGGTAAGTAAGAAATGTATGCGTTTCGAGTGTGAGGTTATGTTAACCCAATTGTAGCGGAATAATTTTTTGTGATTTATATTTATTGCAATCGTTTGTAATTTTGTTTGTATCATATAGGCATTCCATCTGACTTGGCGAATAAGAATCATCCTGATTGGGTGCCTTGTCACAAATTAGGCTATGAAAAAGGAGCCGCTCTAAAAAGGAAAAGTTCACTGCCCCGCTACCACCTGTCTGCGAGAAGGGTTATTTATCATAGGAGGATATACATTTTACTTCAAAATCCTGTTAATAAATTCAATATTCATAATTGTATTTAAAAATTCATTTCCTTAGTCAAAAATACAAGTATTTTATTTGAAAAATCTTGTTTTTGTGTGAAAATTTAATGGCTAACTGTACACATAACTTTCTCAATTTGGGTTTAAAGTGTGTCCCTTTTTGGTTAAAAATTCGTGTCTTTTTTGGTAGAAAATTAATCTTGTTAGCCAGAGAAAATGAAAAATGTGTTAGCATAAGGTAGAGATTCTTTAAATTGGTATGTTTTTACTTTTCTGTCTCAAGAAAAATCTTGTATTTTTGTACACTTTTTCGAGACGTACAATTTCGGGATTTCTCATGGAAAACATTTTTTTATAGATTTACTTAAAAATACCACTCATTTACATTAAACTGGGAAAGAAGAATGCTATGTTAAAACGTTACAATAACGTCACTTGAGTTTTTTAATCACGCAAGCAGATCGCTTTTGTAATAGGCTGCTCCTAACCTCAAAATCTCAATAAATTGTCATCGCCTTTTACGTCAACAATGGAATTTGACAACTTAAATTGAAATAAATACATATTTCGCACGAATATTCCTTAATGTTAATGTTCATACTCATAGAAAATAATAAGTATAACTAGAATATTAAGATAAAACTAAAAATACTATATTGCTACACTAAAACCTCACTCAAAAGCAAATAAGTATCATTAAACTGCTTGCGCTTCACTTTCTCCACAAAACCAGCTTCATAAAACTTATAAGCCTCCAAACTGTTATATGCTTTTACTTGTTTTGCAGTGTAAAAACGGTAAGATTAAATAAACTATGACACTATATCCACTATTCTCACCGAGGGCACTGAGCTTACATTTTCACTAAAATCTATATCTTTAAGAGCATACGGATACAAGTTTTCGATTTTTTTCAATTTTTGGATATATCGGGTCTTGATGGCTCCAGACAATGCGATCTAAATATTTGATGATGCGTGAAGACTTGATAAGCGAGGGCACCTTCAGCAGCCGATATTTTTGCCTCCTCTGTGGAAAATCGTTTTACCATGAAGCTATCAATTGACTTTAATGTAGATGCGCTTTGAATGTTGCTTCGGTGTTTTGGAGTCTCGATATATTTGTCTAACTGGAGGCTTCCTTTTGAAAAAAGACAATTCAAAAATATCTTTAGAAACTGTTTTATTTTATTTTATTCTATTTATTTTTATTTTATTTGATAAAATGACAACAAAAAAGATATTGATTTTATATTCGCCAGTAAACAACAAAAAATATCATGCCTAGATAAGATTTACTCCAATCCATAAATGATTTTTTTAAAAAGAATTTCATTGCTTTGAAAACCAAAACTATATTTTACTTTTAAAAAATGATGAACACAAATTGTATATAATACTACATGAAGAATAAGCAAACGAAAATGCGAGCATAAAAAACGAAAAGATCATTATTATAACTTATGACGTCACTTTTTCCTTTAAGTCAGTGCCTTAACAGTTGGCGAAAAACTATCACTGTTAATTATGATAGCCGAATACCGATTGATTGCGATAAATTGTCACCGATGTGAAAAGTTTCCACTTGTCAAAACAATGACGGCTATTGTCAAACATACACTGACACACAAACTCGATAATTATAAGGGAATCCCCTATCCCCATATTCATTTCAGACCATTAGAAAGCCTGATTGTTTTCGGGCTCTAAATCTTGAATGGTGATATCTCCATTCCTTTTTTCTTTCGAATTAAAATAATGAAAAAAAGTGTCACAGGGAGTAAATTATAAGGAAATTTTATCTTTTGATCAAAAAGGAGGACGTTTTGAGGAATTTGCGAAGTTTAGGAGGACAGGAGGACGGGCAAGCAAAAACGAGTCTATGTCCTTCTAAAAGAGGACGTTTGGTCCCTCTAGATTAGAGGTAAGGTTTTTGTTTTTAAATTTTGAAGCAGTAACAAAGAAATTACAGGTGATATAAATATAAGTCATTTTGAAAAATTAAGAAGTCGTTTATAAAAATTTATTTGTTAGAGAAATAGAAAACTGTATTGCGAAACATAACTTGAAATGTAAAACAAATTAATCCATCGGTTATTGAAAAATAAAATGTAATGATTTTAGCACACTGAGATTAAATTATTGTAGGTACTTTACCTGACTTTACGTGTGGACTATTATTAGCTGTTATGAGGAACCTTTAGATTGTATGTCCTGCTTATTTTCAATAAGAAAATTATTTAAGTATTATATTGTTAATTGATTTAGAAAAAATATATATATTTGAAACAATAATGAAATGTAGTATGAAATTCATATTTATACAATTATAAACTATTACCGCTGCAGTGGAATAATTGATATCTCTTCTTTCAGTCACTACAAATTATACTTCTAGTATTTGAATTAATATTTTGTGTATAAAAACCTTTTTATGCATACATTTTTTATCACTTGTAAAGCATATTTACAAGAAATGAAGCAAAATGTAATATTCACGACAATTTTGAGGAAGCAGAGTTTGGAAGTAATGGCCGTCAGGGCTCTGCAGGTTCATTTACTTTTAGGGACCGAGCACAACGCTAGATGGTGACAATTTGGAACGTAAGTCCTCGAAACCATACATGGGAGCATAGTGATGACACTCCCATGTATCGCTTTGAAGCCATTACGTTTTCGTGTTTGGAGCCAACGCTAGATAGCGCTGAGGGTCAGTACAATTGACTGCGCATGTGCAACCACAATATATTCAATTATTTTGACATCTCGAAAACAAACATTAGTCAAACTGTCGAATTGAATTTGTTATTGTATAACACTGCCTGAAAGTTGTATTGTGTATATTGTTATACGTACTGTGTTTACTATTGCATCCGGTTTTAAGAAAATGTGTTGATTATAAATATTGACAGAGATGAGGTGGGAGATTTTTCATGTAATAAAATGAGAGACTGCGTCAAAATCAGATTGCTAAAAACGTCCTCTTGGTCTGTGGGTCAACTACCCGGAGTTACTTCGCAATTTTCGGCCTTTTTAAGACGTTACGCGTCGGTAATTGCTAAAGTTAGAGAATTTAAAAAATGAGTGTAATTGAAAAAAAATGAAACAAATTGCTGACGAGGTCCAGTCGGGGGAGAACAAAAGGCGTGCCTATAATTTTGCCAAACCTGAGGTGGGTGGAAATTTTAAGGTTCGTAGACATTGATTGGTCAGTTTGAGGAAAAACCCAGACATTAGAGAGCCCTCCTGGAGGTCTGTTTGAAATTAAGATACAGTAAAGGTGGCTAGAGGGTTCTAGACTTAATCCTTGGGTTTGACGACAAATCATGTTTTGCTAATAAATGCAGAAGACACAGGTATGTTTAGAAAGCTACAAGACTGGACTCAAGGACTGAAACTGAAATTATTTGCTCCTTTCTTAATATTGAGATTTTCTAAAAGAATATTTAAACTTAAAATAATTGTTACTCCGTAACATGTCGGCCCCTTTGAACGGTCTAAGTTCGAAACTATAATGTAATAAACGATTAGAACATATTCGAAAAAAAATTAGACAAATCTCGATGAAAGTTCTGTTGTTTGATTACAATTTAAATAGAAACTAATAATTGAATAATTTGAGAGACGTCCAGTAAATATTTCCGTTGACAGTAATTCTTTATTAAAAAAGATTTCGTAAACATGTGATAAAAAATTATTGCGTATTCTATACATTAATACCCCTTAGATTATATTAAGACTCTTATGGTTATCAGATCATACATTCGCAAAAAAAACATAAGGCATTTAGAGGTCTTTAATTGATTTACATTCAGTTAATACATTGGAAGCGGATACAAATTCGTCACAGCCCGCTAGCAGGTGTTTGTTGCTGTGCGAATTGTTGCGACTCGTACAATTCCGTCTCGGCTAGGGTGCATCTCGATAATGCGAGCAAAATGCCATTTCATCGGAGGGAGGTTGTCTTCTTTTGCGACTACAAGTCATCCGATTTTGATGTCTTCTTAATTCGTGGCTGAATGCCACTTGCTGCGAGAGATGAGCTCATTAAGATACTCCTTATGCCACCTTTCTCAAAAGTGTTGTCGCATCTGCTGGGCGACTTGGCAACAACTTAGCCGTGTTGCACTAAGACGTGTGACGTAGATCGTCTTCAGGTAAGCATGTCATAGAACTACTTATAAGGAAGTGTGCTGGAGACAAAGGAAGTAAATTGTTGGGATAGGATGAAAGTGGAATTAGAGGGCGAGAATTGAGGATGGCTTCGACTTCCACGACGTACGTATGAAGTTGTTCATACGTCAAAAGAGAGTTTCCTGCTATTCTTGTGAAATGGTGTTTAAATAATTTGACTCCGGCTTCCCAGAGTCCTCCAAAAAGTGGCGCCCTGGGAGGTATGAAATACCAAGTAACTTCTTTTTTGAAAGATACTGCTTAACACTTTCGCTCTGCTCCAGTGAGTTTACTTGTCTATATAATTCCCGCAATTCGTTAGTCGTGCCTACAAAATTCTTTCCGTTGTCTGAATTCATCGAGGAAGAGAATCCTCTACGAGCGAAAAAACGTTTTAAGCAAGCGAGGAAGGCTTCTGTTGTTAGATCGTTAGCAAGTTCTAAATGAACTGCCCTTGTAGCGAGGCATACGAAAATCGATACATATGTCTTTATTTTAGTATGATTTCTATGACGATGTTCCTTTGTGAAAAAAGGTTCCCAATAATCGATACCCACATAAAGGAAGGGCCGAGTGAACGTTGCTCGATTCTGTGGTAAGTCACCCATCGGATAATTAACTTCGCGAGGTTTTGCCCTGAAACATTTCACGCATTGTCGTATCACATGCCAAGTAGAATTTCGCCCATCCAGTGGCCAATAATTTTCGCGAATCCTATAGAGTGTGGCATTGGCACCTGCATGCAACCGCCGTAAATGTTCATCTCGAATAATAGTTCTTGTGATATGATTATTTTTCGGAAGGACTATAGTGTGTTTTTGGGACTCAGGGAGAGCCGATCTGTCTTGCCTACCCCCTACCTTGATTATGGCTTGAGCTAAAAAAAGTTTAAGACAAAGAAGCGCACTGTTTCGATTGAGATTTTCTTTTTTTTTGATAATAAGACCAGCTCGTCAGGAAATGTGTCGGCTTGAATTTTTCTGATGATTGTATTGCGAGCTGAATTTAATTCGTCGCTTGAAAGTGGACCTTGAAATCTGGAAGCCTAAGTATTTATTTTTGTGTTCATAAAAAATCCTGAACAACAAGCAACAATTCCTTGGAGGTTTTTAAAAGTATTCTACTTCGAAAAAAGATCGAACTCTTGTTGAATAACCTTGAGAGATACATTTTCTGATAGCTGAATCTCTGACCTTTCTTGTGATTTGAAATCGAACTGAGGCCACACGTCCTGATCTTTATTAAGTCATTCTGGACCACGCATCCAGAGAGAATTATTTAAAAAATCTCGTGGATTCAGCCCGTGAGAAATGAAATCCGCAGGTTTTTCATGCGCACGCACATGACGCCAATTCTTAGACTCAGTAGTTGTTTGAATCTCCTCAACTCGGTTGCTAGCAAATGTCGGTAACGTATGTGGTGAGGTATTTATCCAATCCAGGACAATAGTTGTGTGACCAAAAAACAGTCTTTGTGAATTTAATTTGAAGCGCGCGAACTGTCGCGTTGTACAATTGTGCAAGAAGAGTAGCGGCGCATAACTCTAATCGCGGATACCTAACGCCTTTATTGTTTCTGAGGGATGTACAGAGGTAAGAATCCGCGATTCGTTTAAAAAGTCGTCGCATAGTGCGGGATGATTCAATCCCCACTTTCGTAGATTGAATCACCCCGTCCTAAAAGACTGAATAAATCTTCTTTTAATTGTAACGTCTCTTGCACCGACTGTGCACCGGTCAAAAAGTCGTCGACATAAAAATCGCGTTTTAAAATAGTAGCCGCAAGAGGAAAATATTCCTGCTCATCGTCTACGAGTTGATGTAAAGTCCGAGTTGCGAGAAACGGAGCGCATGACGTACCGAATGTAACCGCGTATGAAGCGTAGATTTTAATCGGTACATTTGGTTCATTTGGCCATAAAATCTTTTGATAAAAACTGTCTTCCGGCGGGACTCTAATTTGTCGGTACATCTGCTGAATATCAGCAGTAAGTGTTACCGGAAAGGATCTAAAATGGGTAACGATGGAAAATAGATCTTCTTGTATTGTTGGTCCTACTAAGAAAGTATCATTTAAAGAGACACCGGTAGTAGTTTTAGCGGAACCATTATACACGGTCCTTGTTTTAGTTGTAAGGCTGTCGGCCTTTATTACCGCATGGTGAGGAAGATGATAACCAAGCCGTAAAAGGTCCTGATTCTTAACAAGAGATATATGACCTTCACTGAAATATCCGTCGATACAGTCTGTGTAATGAGATTTGATTTCGGGATTCCTTGTGTATATTTTCTCGAGCGCGTAAAATTGTTGAAAGGCTACATTTTGAGTGTCTCCATGTGATTCTTTTCGATCATTAAACGGTAACCTCGTCACGTAACGACCGGACTCATCGCGCTCAGTTGTGTTTTTGTAATGGTATTCCGCGGTTCGCTCTTCCTCTGACAATATTTTTGAGGAATTTTCTCCTCCTAATTCTCACAAGATGGGTAAATCCTGAAATTTAATTAGATTCCAAGATACGCGGGATTTTGGTTGTAATAGAGATTGGGGTACTTGAGGACTGACGTACCGTCCCGCAAAGATCCAGTCGAGATCAGTTTGTTGGAAGAGTGCTGATTGGTCCTTGACCTTAATTTGACCGGCGCACATAAAATTATAAAAATGTTCCGCGCCTATTAAAATATCGATCTCTGATGGTTTAAAAAATTCTGGATCTGCTAAAAATCTCTGGTCAGGAATTCGTACAGAGAGTTTATCAATAGGAATTGCGGGCATTAACTCTGAAATTTCTTGAAATATTAAAAATCAGAGGTTAAGATCTACTTCGTAGCGCGATTTTATTTGTGTAGAAGTAATGTATTTTATTCGGGATTGAAGGTTTCCGGCTCCCTTTAATTTTACGTTGATTTGTTTCTTTTGGAGACCTAGAGAATTTGCGAATTTCTCAGTGATGGAATTGCACTGAGAACATAAACCTAGAAAGGCCCGACACGGATTATACTGACCCGTGCCGTATAAAATATCAACGATCACGGTACCGAGAATTACCTGGCTTTGGGTTGGAGGCTGATAACTTACGCAAGCAGTAGTAATGCTTTTTGAAAGGGATTTTTACGCGTTTGATTCTTTCGCCACGGGTCTTTCTTGACTGAAATGCAAGAGGGTATTATGGCGTCTACGACACTTCTGACATGGTCCTCTTCGACAATCTATAATACGATGATTTGTAAGAAGAAAATTATGACACATCGATATTTTACGAACGATATCGTAGCACTCTTGGGGAGTCATAATTTTAAATTGTTCACATGCATGAAGATGGTGCGTATGTTTACAGAGTATACATGAGATTTGCGGTTTCCCTGAATTGGAATCGAGAGTAGTAGGCATGCAAGATTGAGAGGATCGAGAATTAAATGGCGACTGTGAGTCATTATTTTTTGGTGGCTGACTCCGTTGAGTCTTTTAATTTTTAAACAGATTGCGCATTTTCAATAAGTGATCGGCATTCTAAAAATGAAAACATAGAATTTAACGATGGTATTGATGTAGTTCCGACAGATTCTTCCTATTTTTTCCGAACGTAATTGTTTAATTTTTCACGAATAATAAACAATAATAAAGCATCTCATTGATTTACTGGTTGGCCGAGTGCCCTGAGAGCCCTGATTCTTTTCTGCACATGATCTAACAATGCGCGCACAGAAAATTCCTTTGACATATTAGGAATTTCAAATAAAGCTTGAACGTGGCTTTCGACTATAAGCTTGTGATTATCATAACGCTTTGTTAAAAGATCTCATGAGACTTGATAGTTACTGCTAGTAAATAGCTAGCTGATAGCTTGATAGCTGCTGCTAGCGAAACAAAATTTTAGTACTAGCATTATTAAAATTAATGAAACTTAATCAATTACTAAGAAAGAGACGAACTTAATCTTTGACCGTTAGATGATATTATTAATTATATTACCTTAAATTTTGCTCTAAAACAATACAATTGAATAACTACTATAACATATATTTATCAGTTACAGATTCTATTAAGGAATATACAGTTTGTAGCTAAAATACGTATATACTTTTACTGATTTATATTTTTTTAAAACGAAATTTAAGGTATGACACATATATTTGAAAAAACTCTTGCCTTGAAATTAGAGTCACACATACTTTAAAAAATTTAACTAATATAAACACACAAATTACTGCCTTAAAGTGTACAATTATTCAAATAAAATAGAAGAAAACACTGATATAAGTACTAAATATTTGAATGTGACATATACGATTAAAAATTCCTAAATATTATATTGCAAACGGTTCTACAACATTAAGGCACCCGCTTCCAAGCCACGCATATTAATGTAAGGCCTTTTAAAGTTTCAACGCCTCATTTAAATGCAGAGAAAACCTGTAAAGCATTATTCTAGAATTAAGTACGAACCTTCTACATCTTTGCCTATAGTCCGTTTACCTGGTTGTACCTAATCAATTTTGGAAATTTTCCTCGTTTTATGGTCTATTTTTGTTGTAAGAAACTTCGGTTAGTAGAATGAATAGCTGCGTATCTGTTAGTCCATAATCACGAAAATAGAATTAACATCTTATTGCGGTTAAAACATTGTTTCAAAATAGTAATTGTTGAAACAATTTATTGTCATTGTTAATAATATTATATTTGATGAGTTGGTAGAATGTGGTGGTTTTTTCCTGAAATTTTCACCTGTTTGTCTATTTTTCATTAGGCGTGACTTAACAATTAATTATATTTAGCAAAAATAATTGTTTAAACAAATTTTGTTCATGATTATCTTCATACATATCAATGCCTGATAGTTGCGTTTTTTTTCGGCAATTTTTACATTTCTGTCCCGTTTTCACTTATGTAGGTAATAATTAATTAAAGTGAAAAAAAAATTTTAAACAGTTAATAATTGTTTGTAACTATCTTTTCTCAGATAAGTGCCAGAAAGTTGTGGGTTTTTCTAGAATCTTTAACTTTGCTTCGCCTTCTTAGTTATTAACAAAAAATAATGAGTAAACATTAGAGAAAACTATATTTTAAATAATCACTTTCTTTTTCGTGAATATACTTTTCTGAAATAAAACATATATTTAAAATAAGCTTCAAAGTTTCTATACGGTATCTGGCTTTAATTCTCTTCTTATTAGAGACGAAAGTCAGAAACAATATTGACTAAAAGTGGTAACACAGTGCAGGAAGCAATTTTCTGACTACAGTAAGTCTACCTGATCTAGTGACATGCTATAATCAATTAGTAATTTGTTTCGAGTCTTTTTAGTTTCAATATTAGAGGTTTTTTTCTACGACACGTGTTTTCTCAAGGGCAAGAGGGGATGGGGTGGCTGATATTACAATATTTGCAATTCCACGTTTTTCTTTCACTCTTTTCATAAACTTCTTGTTGAAATCTAAATCAGAAGTTTTACAAGTCATTTGAAGACCTATAGTCCTTCCATCTACTCCTAACTACGCCATTCTTTGTGTTTTTGCCTCTTGTGCGAGATAGCTTTTTTTCTTTAAATTATTTTTTATGCATTGGGAAAAGAGCGAAAATAATTCACTTAAAACAACAATAATATTTAAAAAATAATTTTTGTTGAGGTTGACTCATTATTTATTCATAATTAAAAAGGCGAAGCTAAGTTAAAGAGTTTAGAAAAAACGACAATTTTCTAGCTCTTATCTAGGAAAAGATAGTTACAAAAAATATTAAAATTTTAAACATCTTTTGTGTTAACTTTCATTAATTATCACCTTGCTAAGTGAAAAAGTGCAAGGAAATTAGAGAAGTGATGATAGAGGTAATGGGGATTTATGAAGAAAAGCAGGAGAGAAGAGGAGAGGAATTAAAGAAGGAAATTAGGCGGGAAGTGGCTGAAGTTAAGAAAGAAATAAAAAAATGGGAAGAAATCCGGGAAAAGTTGGTAAAGAGGATGGAGTCATTGGAGCAAAAACCAGAGAAGCAGGAAGAAGTTAATAATACAAAGGTAGAGGAGATAAGAGGTAGGATGGAGACACTTGAAAGCTCGAGCGGGAATTGCGGTGGGGGCGAGATTGGGAATAAGGAGATGGAAAGGTTGAGAAACATATAACAAAGAATAGAGAGGAAAGAGAGGGAAGAAAAGAAAATTAAACATAGTGATAAAGGGTATAAGATTAGAGGGGAAGGAGCTGAAGGAAGGCGTGGACGAAGTACTAAAAAGGATTGATGCTAAGGTAGAGATAGAGGAAATGCGAAATATAGGTTGGGAAGTGAGAAGAGGGGAGATAATGGTACTGGTGAAACTAAAGAAATGGGAACATAAGAGGGAGGTGATGATAAAGAAGAGGATATTACATGGTAGTCCGGAGAGAATAGAGGATGATTTGACATGGGTAGAAAGGAAGATGCAGTATAATTTAAGGAAAATAGCGGAAAGAGGAAAGAAAAAAGGGAAAGAGAACATGGGTTAAGTATGGGAGAATTCAGATAGATGGAGTATGGTGGGATTGGGATGAAGAAAGGGAAGAGATAGGAAGAAATGAGGTGCAGGGAAACTAGAAGAGGAAGGAACGGGAGATAGGAAAATAAGAAATAGTAAGAAGGAAAAAAAGATGAGAAACGAAAGTAGGGAAGGATGGAAGATTTGTTACTGGAATATAGCAGGATTAGAGTGAAAGAATAAGGAGTTTATGAGAAATTTGACATAATGGGATGTAGTCATAATGATGAAGAGGTGGTTAGATGAAAAGGGATGGGAAAGAGTAAGGGGAAGGTTACCAAGTGGTTACAAATGGCAAGTGCAAAATGCAAAGAGGAAGAATAAAAAGGGTAGAGCAATGGGAGGAATGGTGATGGGAGGAATGGTGATGGGAGGAATGGTGATGGGAGGAATGGTGATGGGAGGAATGGTGATGGGAGTAAGGAATGAATGTATAAAAGGGAAAGATAAGAAAGACAGGAATGAGCAAAAGAAGGAGTAATAGTAGAAGAGGATATGATGGGAGGAGATAAGTGGAAGGTAGTGGGTATTTGTGTGAAAGGTGATATGCAGGAAAAAGCAGAGGAGATTAAAGAAATGATTAAAGAAAATAAAGAAGAGATTAGGACGATAATAGGTGGTGATTTCAATGCGAGAACAGGAGCCAGAGGAGGAAGGGAATGAAGAGAAGAGAGAGGAAGAAAATCCAAAGATAAGGTTCTAAATGGAGAGGAAAAAAAGTTGTTGAAGAGCTTGGAGGAGTTGGAATGATATATCTTAAACGGGAATATAGAAGGGGATGAAAAAGGAGAATATACACGCTTAGGAAGTGAAAGAGGAACGGTAATTGATTATGTGATAGTGGATGATGAAGTAAGAGAGAAGGTTAAGAAACTAGAAGTAGGAGAATATATTGATTTGGATCACTTTCCCTTAATAGTGACATTAGAGGGACAGAAAATGAATAGCAATATGAGTAAAAGGGGAGCAAATGTACAAAGTGTAGGAAAAGGGGATTGGTCAAGGGAAGGAAAAGAACAGTTTAGAGAAAAAATAAGAAATATCAAAATGGGAGAGGGAAATGTGGACGAGGAGATGGAAAAAATGACAGGAGAAATAAAAACAGGATTAAAGTGCACAAACAATAATGAAGTTAATAAAGGGGGGAATAGAAGTGAGTGGGATGAGGACTGCAAAGAGAAAAAAAAGGAGGTCAGAAAGGAATTAAGAAAGTGGAGAAAAGAAAAAAGTAATGGGGAAGAATATAAGAAAAAAAAGAAAGAGTATACTGAGTTGTGTTATCAAAAGAAACAGGAAGAGAATAAAAGGTTTGAGGAAGAGGTGTAGAAGGCTAGGACGGAACAAGAGGTATGAAAGGTAGTAAATAGAGAAAGAAAAAGAAGAAAAAGAGTAAACCAAGATATTGAAATGATAGAATGGAAGAAATTTTTTTTGGATTTGCTAGGAGGAGTAGAGAGAAAAGTTGTAAAGGGAGGAAAATATGGTAGAGAAAGAGACGAGGTAGAGGAAATTTCAAGGGAATAAATAGTTAAAGTTTTAGGAATAATGAAGGATGAAAAGGCACCTGGTTTAGATGAGATTCCAAATGAAGTATGAAAATATGGAGGGGAGGAACTAGAGGAATGGGCATGGATAATGTGTAATAGAGTATGGAGAGGAGAGGGGTGGCCAGAGTCATGGAAAGAAGTAGTTATACCAATAGTAAAGAAAGGCAAGGGAGAGGAGGTTAAATATTATAGAGGGGTGACGCTGATGCCAACACTGTATAAAGTATACGTAACAATTTTGTCGGAGAGATTGAAGATAGAAAAAGAAGAAAAAAAGATAAAGTCACCGAATCAGACAGGGTTTAGAAAAGGAATGGGGACAGCGGACAACATATATGTTCTGAACTATCTAGTAAATAAGAGAATTAAAAGGGAAAAAGGGGCAATGATAGCAATGTTCGTGGACTTAAAGGCGGCGTTTGACTGATTAAATCGAGGAGAAATAAAAAAAGTTATAATAAAAAAGGGGATAAGAGAGAGATTAATAAAGAGAGTATCGGAAATTTTTAGAGAGAAGGGATGGCGGGATTAATTACAGGATTAGAGAAATACTTACATGGGAAAAAGCTGAATGTAAATGTAGAAAAGACAAAGACAATGAGATTTAGAAAAGGAGGGGGAAGAAAGAAAGAATGGGCAGGGAGATGGAAAGGAATAAAGTTAGAAGAAGTCAAAGAGTATAAATATTTAGGATATATCTTGCAGACGAATGGAGATCATACAGCTCATGTAAGAGAAAGGATAAAAAAAGCAGCAGGGGTAATGAAACAGATATGGGGAATAGGAAAACGAAGGTTAAAAAAAATTGTGGAAGGAGAATGTGGTTATTTGATACGCTGGTATGGCCGGTTTTAGGTTATGGAGCAGAGATATGGGGATGGAAAGAAAGGAAAGATATTGAGAGTTTACAAGAAAGGTATATAAGGTGGACAAGAGAGGCAGACTGGAGGACGCCAGGATATATGGTGAGAGAAGAAGCGCAAAGGGATAAGTTAAGTATTAGAGCGGATAAGAGGGCATGGAAATTTGAGATAAAGCTGAGGGAGGGAAAGGGAGGGGAGTTGGCGAGAAAGTGTTTGATGGAGGTAGAAGAGAGGAGAGGGAGGGCGATCGAATTAACGAAGTGGGAAGAAGAAAGGAGGGAGTTCTTTAATGATAGAGAAATAGAAGACGGGACTGGAGTAAACTATAAAGAATTGAAAAAAAGGGAGAGGGAAATACAATTAATAGAAAGATGGGGGGCGATTGAGGAATCAAAATACAATAAATGGAATAAGATGATAAAAAGGAAGGGGTGCCGAAGTATTTAGAAAAGGGATGGGGAGAGAGAAGATGGACCAGAATAGCAAGATTTAGACTGAAAGCGAGGTAAGGGAGGGGATGTACTGGGAAAAAGAAGAGAACAGAATGTGTAGAATATGTGAATGGGAGGAGGAAACATGGGAGCATGTATGGGAAGGATGTAGGAGAGGAATGGAAGATAAAGGAAACTGGCAAGAAAATGTGGTTAAGATTCTAGGTGTAGATAGATTAGGATAAGAATGGATGAAGGAGTTGGAGGGTGCTAGAGGAGCGAATGAGGGAGAATGAAAGAATGCACGCAAAAAAGGTAAATGGTGGTATACAAAAGTGAAAGAAAAAGGAAACGGAAGTCGCTTAGATTAGAAGCGTGAAAATTTTAAGTAATGGTAAAGTAAAAGTTAAGTAGACTAAGATGCGTATGCGTTCTCATGCTCTCTCTCTCTCTCGCTTGCACTCTCGCTTTCGTTCGCTCGCTCACTCGCTTGCTAATAAGTCCTAAAATGCGCTCGCTATCGCAGGAAATAGAAATAAGGAACTAGATATAAGACTTTATGTAAATAGTTGTAAATAATTGTATATATAGAAAGGATAAGATTGTAAAAAAATATAGATTTAAACGGAAAGATTGTAAGGAATGGAAGTCATGTAAACCCTTAGGGGACACATTATGAATAAAGAAAAAAAGTCGTATTTTTAGTAGAAAATTCAACTATTTTGGTAGAGAACTCAACTATTTTCTTAAAAATTAAATTTCTGGTTAAAAATTCAGAAAATTCGACTTTTTGACTTGGAAATTTAATAATTTGCTAACAAATTATTTTTTTTTCTTGAAAATTCATATTTTTAGTTAAAAATTCAACTATTCTGGCAAAAATTTAACTTTTTGTTTTGAAATTAAACTATTTGTTTGAAATGTTAACTATTTGGTTGAAAATTAATATTTTCAATCAGATTTAACCAGATCGTTTTTCATTTTTACTTCAACGAAAATTATTTCGAATTCTTTATTGTGGATTAATTTTGAATAATATGGCCGGACTAGCTTACATTCTAGCAACAAAAATTGCTTTAGACTCTTAACTTTGAACTTGCTTCGGATTAGACCAGACTGCTTTACATTTTTACTTAAACGAAAATTACTTTAGGCTCTGCACTTCGGATTAATTTCGTACTAGACCCGACTGCGTTCCGTTTTTTCTTAACGAAAATTATTTCAGGTCTCCATTGCAAATTATTTTCGGATTTAACCGGACTATTTTCGATTTTTACATCAACAAAATTTATTTCGAATTCTCGATTGCGGATTAATTTTGGATATGGCCGGACTTTCTTCCATTTTTATTTCAACGAGAATTATTTCGGATTCTGGATTGCAAATTAATTTCGGATCTGACCGGACCTACGTTACCGGTCGATACCGAACATACGTTTTAGCTTAACAAAAACTGCTTCAGGTTCTGAATTTCGGATATATTTTGGATTATGCCGGACTACTTTACATTTTTAATTAAACGAAAATTACTTCAGGTTCTGTATTATGGACAGGATCGCAATCGATAATAATTTACATTACTCTCAAATGTCACTTGGACTATAGTCATTCTTAGATAAAAATGTATCCTACAGGAGTTTTGTTCTATAATCTTTTTCTAAAGGTAAAAACTTTCGTATTTTGTACAACAACAGTTTCTTGGTCGTCTCCACTTGAATTTAATGAGTCTTCAGATGAAAAGGGCAGTTGACCTCACTGCTCGACTTATTATGTCAATTTTTAACATTTTTATACTTGAATCAATATTAATTTTGATGAATATGTGTGTCATGATAGTTCTATAGATATCAATCATTAATTTTAACGCATATGCTATTTCAATAAAGATGCAAAAATAAACAACCTGTTCTTTCAGAAATTGTTTAGCAAATTGACCAGCATAACTACTATGAATATATATATAATTAAAAATTTGTCATAAGGACAACCGCAGGATTTCGCCGGGATCGGGTGCTAATCTGGAAAATTGCACTCGCTCCCAGCGAAATCGCGGTAAAATTTCAGCCACAACCACGTCTTACGACCGTGAGATAGGTTCTTGCAGTCTGTAAAGAAATCAATACGACGATCCAGCAAAATCCTCGTGCACCCTTAGAACACGGAGCGATCCAAGGACTACCGCCTTCTGCATTTTTCCTGCAAGTGTTTTAGCATATTCTTCACACGCAGGGATGCTTTTTAGGCCATTAGCAAGTGAAAGCTTGGCACCTCCAAGAGTGCCGATGATAAGGACGATTAGTTTAACAGAATATTCCGGGTACAATCGTTGCAACTCCCTTATAAGGTCTCGATACCTCT
>NC_046662.1:143901252-143918538 GCF_010883055.1 Belonocnema kinseyi
AGAATATAAAGTTCCAGTATATGCGGCACTTCCCATTCTCGACAATTGACTCGATTTTCCTAGGAGCATTTAGAGGAGCGATATTAAGGTTAATGCCGTAAGCGTGACATAGATGGTAATGAAGCATTCTTAGTGCCGCATTGTGCTTTTGAATGTAGGTCGTTCCCGCGTGATTTGGACAACTAGATAGTATGTGAGCTAAATACTCGGGGTGTGCATGGCACGCCCTGCAGCTATCATCCGGAATGTCTT
Source organism: Belonocnema kinseyi (assembly GCF_010883055.1). Classification (NCBI taxonomy): domain Eukaryota; kingdom Metazoa; phylum Arthropoda; class Insecta; order Hymenoptera; family Cynipidae; genus Belonocnema; species Belonocnema kinseyi. The sequence goes on from NC_046662.1 coordinate 143,901,505, forward strand.
GGCTCAAAATGTGGCGGTATGTTAAGGTGGAAATGACATCGTCTTTGCATGCAAAAATGAAACCCTCCGTACCAGACTTCAATCCAGGCGATTTAAGGAAAGCAAACGTTAGCTCACAAGACATTGACTGATCCTTCACATTTCTGTGGAAGATACCGTGCATCCTCTAATCGAGGAGCTGTTCACGAAAGTTTTTCTCTTGTGCTCTTTTAATCCGGGATTTCAGGAGTGAGTACTCGAGATAGATAAGATTTGATGCATTTTGCTCACCCCTAATACTGAAGTCAAGTCCGAGTGTTTCAGCAGCCTCTTTCGCTGCTTTGTACATAAACGCTCCTTTGCCCACTTCTTCGTGATTCCTGGCCATTTTAGGAAAAGGGTCTCTTATATATATATAGTTGTGCTCCAAAAGGGGATAACCAACAATTTGGCGAAATGTTTTTATTACACAAAAAATTCTTTAAAAATCGAATACAAATTCAGCTACAAGGATTTATTAAAAATCACTGTTTTAGCATGGTATGTGTGGGGTTTGATATCGTTTCACTAAATCTTAAAATTATTTTAAATATAGGCTAGTTTTAGTTTGAAATGATCAGTATCCACATCTGTTTCCTCGAAACTGGATAATATATCCTAGTCAAAATTTTCTGATCTCAATTCATCAACACTTCGGGAGATGACTGTTGAATCTTTAAATGGTAATTTCTACAATGTATAAAATATATTTTTATCCCCTTTCTTTTATTTAAAAATAAATCTTGCTGCAATTCATTTTTGTTCTCTCCAGAAAAAAAATTTTATAGTGCTTTTACTTATTCCTCCTTATTATTATCTTATATTGATTTTGAAGTAGTGTGGTAAAGGATACGCGATACTTACCACGCATGAGCCAATTTAGTTTAGGCATATTCACTTGAGCAAAAAATATGTATTATTGTTGACGTAAATGGATGGATACTAAAATTTTTCATATGTTAAGTATCAAATACGCTAAAGTAGACATGCTTAACTTTTCAAAACTTTTTCTCAAAAATATGTTGTTTTTTTTTTAAATATCACAATTAATCTCCAGCGATTCAGAAGAAAAGCAAGAAAGAGGAACACAGCTGAGTTTCGACACTGATAAACTGCTACCATCACCACAAAGTTGTATGAACATTGATAAAGGTAAATAGCGTTTGTATATGAATAGCTACGTATGAAAAGAAGCTTTTATCCTATTTCGTTTATTTAAAAATAATTCTTGTTGACAAGACTTGTATTCGATGTATAAAACTTCCTCAGAGTCGTCTCTAATCCTTTAAAATATTCAGAAATTCCTTCAGATCATATGGAATTTTAAGATGAAAATTTTGTCCGAAAACATTATGGATTTAACCAAACGGTTTTCTGCTTTTGCTTCACTTGCAACTTTAACAAGCGAATTAATTTCAGATCAACTTGGCCTGTTTTTGGGGTCATATACTTTTTCCGGTTTCAATCCTTGAAAATATTCTGAAATTCCTTTAGATCTTTTAATATCTCACAATTAGGATTCATGCAAATTTTCATGTACCACTCGAACTGTCTCACAAAAGAAAATGGAAACATGGGGCAAGAGTAAATTAAGAATTCTGAAGATTTCAGAATTTTACAAAACTATTTGGCCATTTTCTGAAGAAGACAAATGTATAAAGCTCTATAATTAATTATTTTTGCCACCAATTTCTCTATAAATCATTTTACACATGGCAAAATACCGAGTACCTAATACCTGTGAAATAAAATGTAAATCAAATTAAAATTAAAAAGTTATTTATTTTTCTTAAGAAATTTATGTATTCTGTGACATGGCCTAATATTTTTTCAGATAAAAAAGAAAAAAACTAGGAATAACAGTGTTACAAGACAGTGTTACAAGTCATTTTGACGAGTCTTCCACAAAAGATGATTCTTCTTTCACATTCGATTCAGACGACGATACCTGATTCCAGAATAATTTTTGTGTGCCATCTGGTAACCACTCAAAATAACCTGATATCGTATTACCATAAGATAGCATCCTATTATCGGAAAATAATGATAAATCACCAAAGAGTAGTGGAAATAATGTACCGCCCGAAATTACTACCTCATTTGCAGAAGTTGCCAACGAATCAGGTTTTTTATATACATCAAAATTAAAAGATTATTATCTAGGAGATAGTGAAGTTATGTTTGAAGAAGCAGGGTTAAAAATAGCAAATGTTATTCTCATGCTTTTGGATTTTCCGTCAGGTTTTCTGTCAGCTATAAAGCTAGGCGAGCACTTATTGATATGATGAGAGTATAACTTGTTTCCTACCTCTCGATGCTTCTACTACGAAAAATAAATTTAAAAAACATAGTAAAATATGCAATAAATGTCTACGGGAATATAAATTGTCGATGAACTCGCCAAACTGTTTAATATCTATTAGCATTGTGGATCAGCTGAAAACGCTATTACAGACATATCACATTAACACCAGTTTGTTTAAAAATCTGAATGACATACAGCAAAATGTTGGAAATGTAGGAAATATTCGGGATGTGTACGACAGTGAGTTATATGTGAAAGTATTATCAGATTCGCAAAAAGCAGAAGTACGTGTAATTATTTTAACATATATTTTTTATACTGATGTTGCGGCATTATTCAACAGTTCAGCAGAATGTTTCTGGCCAACGCTTATTCTTAGGAATGAATTCCCAGTACACATACGTGTCAAATATCCAATTCTTGCAGGAATATGGAAAGGAAAGAAAGATTCGACACCTGCCTTGATGAATATGTATCTTAAACCTTTCGTTGAGCAAGCTCAAAGTCTAAGCACCGAAGCGTTTACATGGACAAACGAGAAAGGAGAACCTTTTCGCTTATTACTAAAGCCTCTGTTATGCAGTGTGGATACTGTATCGCGACCTATTTTGCAGAATCGTGTTCAGTATAATGGACGGTATAGTTGATCTTGGTGCTAGAGTTTTGGTGTTTGGGTAGACGGCTCAATGCGTTATCTCATTAAAGAAATAGACCCACTACTTAGGACACACGATTCTCATATGGAGGATGTACAATCTGCGATTACAGCAACTACAAAATCTCGTAAAAGAAAGAATAAAAAAAATCCGAAAAAGGGAAAATTTATCAACGGTGTTAAAGGGTATTCTGTGTTGTCGGAGTTGACGACATTTGATATGGTATGGAGTTTTGTGAGAGATTACCTTCATGCAGACTTACTCGGAGTTGCCTTTTATTTATGGAAAACTTGGAATAATCGCAAAAGTCCGATTCACCTTTCCAAATCGGATGTCGATATAATTAACGGACGAATTGTACGAATGAGTCCTCTACACGAGAACCATCGACTGTCAAGACCTCTAACACCGGAAAAGTGTAAATGGAAGGCAACAGAATGGCGATCCTGGCTACTCTTTTATGCTAAACCGTGTCTGCAAGGAGTCCTAAACGAATGTGCTTCAAAACATTTTGTATTATTTTCTAATTCGATATTCACTTTACTACAAAGGTATATTACTCCAGAAGAATTGGACCAATGTAAAGTGGACTTGTTAAATTTTGTCGGATCATTTGAGATACTGTATGGAGAAGGTTTCATTACTTTCAACGTGCACAGCCTGCTACATTTGGTTGAAAATGTTAGAAAAAGTGGTCCAATATGGAGCTGTTCCACTTTCGCTTCTAAAAATACAATTTTTTATTTAAAAAAATGTGTGCATAGTCCGAAAGGAATATTCGACCAGATGGCGATAAGAACTTTGCAGGCTGATGTTTTTAAAAGCTTTGTACAAGAATAAAAAGAGATATCTCTTTGCTTATCCTCCTGCGAATCAATTTTCTCTAGAAACGAAGTACAAAATTATTTTCGCAGTAGCGCCCTGGACGTTGTTTTTCTAGGAAAGGGGAACAAAGATTTAAATTATTTTAAGTTATCTCAAAAAGGCACGGACGTTTTAACTTTTAATCGATGCACTTTTGGAGGAATGATTGTTTATAGTGTGAAGTATCGTCAGTCACAGAAAAGAGATAATACCGTTTTTCGTCTTATCAATGGAGAATACATAAAGATTTTAAAACGGCTGTATGACGGAGAAAACTGGGCAGAAGTTCAATATTTTAAAGTACAAAAATTATTTTTAACTTGCGGTACTGAGGATTCTCCATGCAACAAGTGTAACATAATTGATTTTGATTCAAAGAATATAATTAAAATACTTGGTGAAGAAAGTGAAAAAGAAGTCCTATTACTTTCAAAAATCAGAGATAAATGCGTCTTCATTAATGTCTTCATTAATTCAGTAGAGCTTAATATTTCAGAAGACAAAAACGCAAAACCATGTATACGAGTTTCCTTTTCTCAATTAAAACAGATGTCGGAAATTCGTCTCACCGTAAATATAAAGAGATGTAATCGTTCGTTTTTTATATCATTTTGATATATCATAAGTAAGTCTAAAAATAAAAAACCATTAATGTACCTTAAATATTTTCTGTTACGTCTTACCTATACACCTTGCAATTAGGAATGTTTCTCAAAGGCAAAGTGAAGAAGCTACCAGAGGAATTTATATTTCCGCACTAAGGTGCCAATTATGTATATATGTATATGAGGGTGGTTCAAAAAATACAAATTATTAAAAAGTACAGCTGCTCCTGAATGTTTCGGTTCCAAATTATTAGAAAATACTACTGTATGAACTTGAGATAAATCGGAGTATATTTAGTGCTCTCAAAACAGCGTTAAAGCATTAATAAAGAATATCTCGGAAAATATTAAAGTTAAATGACTTTAAATAGAGTTCTCTAAACTTATCTTAATTTCCTCTATAATTTTAAATAATCTACAAAACATAATAGTCAGAACATATGATCAATAAGATGGAAAATGCACGAAACAAATTTTTTTGTATTCAACCGGACTTCCTGCCATTAGAACTTTAATTTTTGCAGATAATAAATTTTACTCGTGGACCATTTTCAGATTGATTAGGACTCGCTACGGATTCCGTGTTTTACCCGAACAAATTCCGGATTGAACCGGACTTCTTTCGTATAGGACTTTAATTCTTGCGGATGATAAATTTTACTTACGGACTAATGACGGATTGTTTTAGACTGGTTCCGGATTCCATATTTTCAGCCGGACAAATTCAGGATTTAACCGGACGACTTTGCATTTGCACATAATTCTAGCTGATAATAAATTTTACTTCCAAAATAATTTTAAATTGATTCGGACTGCTTCCCGATTCTGTGTTTTTGTCTGTACAAATTCCGGATTCAACCGGACTTCTTAATATTACAACTTTAATTCTAGTGGATAATAAATTTTCCTTCCAAACTAATTTCAGATTAATTTGGACTGGTTCCGGATTCCGTGTTTTCAACCGGACAAATTGCGGATTTAAGCGCACTTCTTTCGATTAGTACTTTAATTCTAGCGGGTAATAAATTTTACTTGCGGACTAATTTCAGATTGATTCGAAGTTGTTCCGGATTCCGGGATTTCATCCGGACAAATTTTGGATTCAACTGGACAACTTTGCATTCGCAATTTAATTTCAGCTGATAATAAATTTTATTTGCGGACTAATTTCGGATTGATTCGGGGTTGATGCGGATTGCGTGTTTTCAGCTGGAAAAATTCCGGATTCAATCGGACTTCTTTCTATTACCATTTTAATTCTGGTGGATAATAAATTCTTCACCCGGACTAATTTCAGATTAATTCGGACTGATTCCGGATTCCGTGTCTTTAGCCAAACAGATTCCGGATTAAACCGGACGACTTTTCATCACAACTTTAATTCTAGCGGATAAAAAATTTCCCTCTCGGACTTATTTTAGATTGACTCGGGTTTGTTCCGGATTCCCTATTTTTGTCCGGACTTATTTCGGTTTAAATCTGACTATTTTCGGAGTGGAAGTTCTCGTCCGAACAAATTTCAGACTAGACCGGACTACTTTCCATTTATTTTTTACGAAAATTATTTCAGGTTTTGTATTCCGAATAAATTTCGGATCAAATCGGACTCTGTCCGGAGTGGACAATTTTTGTCCAGATAAATTTCGGACTTATACAGACACATTCGTGACTATTTTCGTACAATTTTCGGATTAAACCAGATATGTTTCGGAGAAAACTCGTTAATGGGATTGATTTTGGATGAGTTCGGACCAATTCCGAAATCCGAAACTTATCCGAAATTTTTATCAGGGTGTGTACTGTCGGTAAATTTGCACTCCTCTTAGCGGCAAATTTAAATTTCAATAAAAATGCGATTTGTGTTCTTTAATTTTTAATTGTTAATTGACATGTCTTACTTAACTTCTGAATAGGAAAACTGTGGAAATTGATAAAAGGATGCCACCGTTAACTCACTGATAATAATTGATAATAATTTTTTAATTTAAAAAATATATTATTTATTGATTTATTTACATGTCTTGTTGTGTTGTAGCGTACAAAACACATATGGAAATAGCGCATCACGTATAGAATCGTATACATAAGATAAGTATTGCGCAATCCATTCTCGCTTTATAGAACACTTATATCAATCGCATAAACTTCTTTTTGAAAATTATAACATCTGCAGGTTTTTGCAGACATTTAAAAACCACCGCCCTCTCAATATCAAAATATATAATAGAAATTATTGTACACAGTAGACGTCGAATTTAGTACCAAATTTTTACAGGAACAATTTGCAACGAATAATTAAATAACTACATTACCGGCGCTTACTTTTCACAAACTAATTTCTACGCCCTTATTCGCAAAGATTTATTATTCCTAGATATCGAGATAGTACCCTCGGAGAGATTCAATGTAAACAAATAATTGAATTATTATTACTATTGTTATTATTTAATCAATTTAATTATTTTATTAATTAAAATAATTAAAATAATTTACTTTTGGCTTCCATTCCAGTTACCGAACGTGAAAGAACTCTTTTTTGTGAAGTGGTGTATTTTTGACTTTGGCAAGGGGAAAAAGGATGAGTGGATGCAGGAAAGGCAGAGAGTGCGGAGATCCAGTGTAAAGGAAGAAGGGTGAGTGAAGGAAAAGGTGTGAAGGGTGAAAGTGAGTGGTTTGAAGTGGAAATTTGGAGCATGTGAAGTTTTTGAGGTAAGGAGTAGGAAAATAATTGCTTGTGAGTAATTTCTTCAAGAGGAGGAAGGATTTATTTTTCCTGACAACAAAAAAATGTTTTCTTTTTTTGAATTCTTTATAAGTTCTCCACAATTTTTAAGTTTTGCTTTTGTCTTTTGACAATTTTATATAAATAGTTGCTTGGTCAGAGGGGCAAGAGGTAGGTGATAAAGACGGGAAACGCCACGGAGTTTTGGGTAAGGTAGGATGCCGACGACGCGAAGTCCAGAAGCTGGCGCCAGAGGGCAACAGTTACTGGCCATTGGCACAGAGCAGAAAACCGTAGTGGCAGCAACAACTGACGTTGCTGAAAGCATTCACAGTGGGGGAAGGCTGATGTTGATTGCAGTTACAGCAGCGGTGATGAAAGTGCCGAGAAATCGATCAGGGAGGGGAGAGGAGCGGATTCAGGTAAGGGCAAGAAACGCAGAAGACCCTCAAATTTACAGCGCCTCATCAAGCTAGGCAACGCGGGATCGAACAGAAGTCTGTACGAATGGCAAAAAATAGCAAGCGTGACTAGCAGTGAAGGGCAGGAAAAAAGGAAAAGAGAGGCAGGGGATGATGAGGTAGAAAGGGACAAGGATAACAAGAGAGTTAGAGTTAAACGGAAAACACCAGAGAGAGATAGGGGGATAGGGGGATATTTGAAAAATTGGAAGCTCACGTAAAAGGGTTTAGAGAGGAAACAAGAAAGAGATTGGATGACATGAATAGGGATATGAATAGGCAGGTAAACAATGTAAGGAGGGAAGTGAAAAAGGTAAGAGAAAATTGGGAGGAATGGAATAAACGCTGGAAGGAGGAGAAAGACACGGTTTGGGGTAAGCTTAAGAGCATTGAGAATAGACAGAGAGAGGTTGACGAACAGAGATCTAGAGAGATAAAGCAGTTGGAAGAACGGGTAGATAATCTAGAAATTAGGAATGAGCATATGGGAAACAAAACAGAGAGTGAGGAAATAGTAAAAGGGAATGAAAAGAACGTCTAAAATGAAAATGAAAGATTGAAGAAAAGACTCAGTGAGATTGAAAGAAGATTAGAAGGGGAAAAAGGGCAAAGGGAAAAAATAATTTAGTAATTAAGCGATTGAAAGTGGACAGTGAAACAGGAGAAGTGCAAATACAAGTTTTTTTGCGAAACTTCAGAGAACAGTTCAGGGTAGAAGGATTCACGAGAATAGGAGGGGCGAAGGAAGGAAAAGAAGAAATGTTTATAGTAAAAGTGAAGAGTGAGGATGAGAAAAAGAAAATTATGTAGGGAAAAAAATTATTAAGAGGAAGAATGGAAAGAATTTAAGAAGACCTGACATGGAGGGAGAGGAAAAGGAGATGGAAAATAGAGCAGAGGGCTTGGGTAGAGAGGAAAAAGGGCCATATGGTGTAGATAGGGAGAGACAGGTTATGGATAAATGGGGAGGAATAGTGCTGGGGCGAAGAAGTAGAAGCATTAAGGAAAAAAGGAAAAAGTCTTGAGAAAGGTAGTGGGAAGGGAGACGAAAAAGAGTTTAGAAATAAATCAGAGGGGTTTCCAAACGGCAAAGGGGAAACAAACTGAAGAGGAAAGAAGAGGGAAGGGAAGAGCCAAACGTGAAAATAGCTTTCTAAAATGTGTCAGGTTTGAAGAACAAGAGTAATTGGTTTTGGGAGGAGTTAGAGAAGTGGGATGTGAATATGATGAGTGAAACTTGGGCAGATTAGAAGGACTGGAAGGGGATAAAAAGGCTGTTACCGAAAGGTTATGTGTGGACAATGCAAGAAGTAACAAAGGAACACGTTAAAGGGAGAAAGATGGGCGCATTGTGTCAGGGATGAAAAAAGAATTATCAGTAAAGGAGTAAAGATGGGGACATGGAGGAAAAGGATGGAACAATGGTACGAAGAAATATAATTGTGAAAGTAGAAATTGCAGTGGTTTGTGTATACAGAAGAAAAGGGGAAGAGGAAGGCTGGAGGGTAATAAGGAGGTGGATGGAGAAAAAGAAGGAAGAATTGGTTTTAATAGAAGGGGACTTAAATGCATGAATTGGCGAACAAGGGGGAGGGTTATGGGATGAAGAAAATGAGGCATATATAAGGAACTCAAAACATAGAGAGACTGACAGGGAGGAGAGGAAGTAACTAGACATGATAGGAGAAACAGGATAGTTTATATGCAATGGAAATATGAAAGGAGATGAGAAAGGGGAGATCACATTCATAGGAAAGGGAGCAACAGTATTAGACTACATCTTGGCTGAAGAAAGAATGCGGCATAAGGTAGGGAATAAGATAGGTTCCGAGCACGTCCCGGTTATAGCTACACTAAAAAGAGACGTCAGTAAGCGAGGAGTCGATTAAGAAGGTAAAGGATGATCTGGTTACTAACGAAGAAAGAGTAGGGGGAAAGAGAGGCTAGTGGGACGAGGAATACTCTTGGAGTAAAGAGAGAATGAAAGAGTGTGTAAGCAAATGGAGAAAAGGGAAAATGAAGAAGGAGGAGTATAACAGGAGGATAAAAGATCATGAAAAGATGCTGGAAGGAAAAAGACAAAGGGGAAAGGAAGAATATAAAGCAGAAGTTGAAACAGCGATCAAAGAAGTTAGAGTGTTGGATGTGATAAATAAGGTATTAGGGTGAAAATAGGAAAGAAAAAAGGACAACTTAATGATGAGAATCTTCGAAGAGTAGGTGGGAGCAAAAGATCTGACGATGAGCGTAGAGAAGACCTAGGTGTTGTGTTTCAGAAAGAGAAACACCATAATAACCTACGTTTGGAAGATGAACGGACAAACAGTGGAAAGGGTGGAGGAATTCTGTTACTTTGGTTTTTGGTTTTAGCTGGAGGGGGAAACGAGCTGCAGGTGAGGAAAAGAATTGTATGTGCGAGTAAAATAATGGGCTAAGTATGGGCTATAGGAAAAAGAAGGTTCAAGAACGATTGGAGAATGAGGGTCTGGTTGTTTGATGCGTTGATTTGGGCGGTGTTGTGTTATGGTGAGGAGTCTGGTGATGGAAGGAATATAGGAAAGTAGAGAGCATGCATGAGGGATTTCTGAGGTGGGTAATGGGTGTTAGTTGGAGTTGCCCAGGATATATGTTAAGAGAAGAGTTAGGAAGAGAAAATATGGTTACTAGATAAATTAAGAGAGCCTGGAAGTTTAAAGAGAAGCTAAAAAGGGGATAGGGAAGCAGAATAGAACAAGCATGTTTGGACGAAATTCGGAACAATGAAGCGAGAGGCAGTTTGGGAGATTCAAAATGGGAGGAAGAAAAGAGAAAAATAAGAAGGGTTTGTAATATTCGAGAAGGGGTTATGGAGTGGCAGGACATAGAGTTAGAGCTATTAGTTAAACAAGGAGAAGATAGATGGACAAAGATTATAGATTCGAGGCACAACCCAGTGGGCAAAAAAATTAAGGATGTCCTAGGAACGTACATGGGACGTACTTGGGATTTTTATAGTTTTGTGCCCACTGCGAATAGATGGTATATGATCGTCAAAAGGTTGACGGAACCCGAATACCTGCCAAAAACAAAAAAGAAGAAAAATGGAGGAGGGTTGTACGGTTTAGAATGGGAGAAGAAGTGAGAGCATGCAGATATTGCAATGGATGAAGAGGAGAATTTATGTGGAGTATGTAAATACGAAATGGAGTCATGGGCACATGTATTAGAGAGATGTACAGGAAAGGAAGAGGGGCAGTTGAGTGTGGATGAGTTTGTAAGATGGATCCTGAATGGTATTGGATGGGGAGTGATGTGGATAAAGAAACTGGAAGAAGTAAGGGAAAGCAAGGGAGTAGGGTAGTGCCAAACGGGTGATCCTGAAAGTGGAGAGTAAAAAGCGAAAATTGTTTTCAATTTCGTGGAAAATGTATTTTTTTATAGTAAGAGGAAACGGAAGCCCTGGGAGCTCGCTCATTTTAAGAATTAATGTTACTACTGTTACGATTGTTTATCCCACGTAATGCGAAAGAGTAGAATATACGCAGTAGTTAAGTTAGACTAAGGATGGAATTGTAAATATATGTACAGGGAGCGCAGGCCCTCAAACCCGTAAACGAGAGATAGTAAATTCATACATACATACACACATGGTACATACATGCATACATAAATAATTTAATTTAATAATTTTTCTACACAGCAGAAAACGAATTTATTAACCATTTTTCAGGAGAAATGTGCAAACTATTTTCTACGTTCTGATTCGCAAACATTCATTATTCTTAGATATCGAGATCGTGCCCTCGGAGTGATTCAATGTAAAAAATTGATTGATTTGTTATTACTTTTATTATTATTTTTCAATTAAATAGTTTAATTAATTATTCTGCAGAGCAGAAATCAAATTTAGTATCAAAAATAATAAAAATAATAAATCAATTAATTTTTTACATTGAATTTCTCCGAGGGCACTATCTCGATATATACGAATTATAAATCTTTGCGAATCAGAACGTAGAAAATGGTTTCAAAATTTGTACTGAAAAGAAATGGTTACCAAATTCGATGTCTGCTGTGTAGAATAATTAATTATTTAAATTATTTAATTAAATTATTATAATAGATTAAATTAATTAAATTATTAAATAAATTAAAATAATTAAATAATAATAGTAATAAAAATTTAATTAATTTTTTGTATTGAATCTCTCCGAGTGCACTGTCTCGATATCTAAACATAATGAATCTTTGCGAGTAAGGGCGTAGAAAATAGTTTGTAAAAAGTAGGTGCCGCTACTGTTATTCGCTTATTTGTTGCAAATTTTTCTTGCAAAAATTTGCTACTAAATGTATGTATTTATTCTCTTCCTTTTACGGTTTAGAAGGCCTCCGCTCCCTTTACGGTACCTTACAAAAAACTCTTATACCACCTTAATAATACTTACTATCTAAATAATAAGGTTATACTTATATTAAGTTATATGCTATCGCTTTGTCTTTACAATTATTCTCCAGATTTGCTAAATATAGAGTCTCCTGGGCTTCCGTTTTCTCTTACCATTTCTGTTAACATGAATTAACGTTTTCTTTATCTTTATTACTTTACTGTCCTTGCATTGGAGTACGCGTTTGGCCTTTCCCTACCACGTGCCCCTTATTTGCTCTCATTTCTTCCAGTCGAGTCAACCAGCTTGCCCATTGTCCACTTCCATTTGAGATCCACCTTATCCTGTCATCCACACTCTCACCACCCGTTTCGTCACCAGTACGTCTCTCTAAAACATGCTCCCGTGATTCTATCTCGTAATCCTAAATCCTAAATCGTATAACATGGTTCCATTTACTCTCCTTTTTTACCTTTCTTAAATATTCTGGCTCTCCTTTAGCCTTTACTACCTTATACCACCTGTTATACTAAGATTCCACGATTTTTTTTCCATTTTTCACCCCCCTCTTTAGCTATCAGTTCATTCTCTAACTCCTGTCATACTCTGAAATCTGCTCTTATCTCGCATTCTCTTCTCCTCTGTTGTCTCTCTTCCTTCCACCTTGATCCTTCTGGGTTATCCCTATTCTCTTTGTTTACTGCTTTCCGTAGACAAGCTTATGCTATCCTGCTTCCGTTCCCCTTTTTAGTTTCTCTTTAAAGTTCCACGCTCTCTTCGTTTGTCTAATTACCATTTTACATCTACCGAATTCCTACTTAAACAAGTATCCTGGGCAGCTCCAGCTCACTCTCATTACCCATCTCAAGAATCTTTCCTGCATACTTTCCACCCTCTTGTGCTCCTTTAATCCCCAGATCTCCACTCCGTAACTTAGGACTGATCACGCTAACGCATCAAATATCCACAGTCTCAACTTCCAGTCATCCTTAAACCTTCTCCTCCCTATGCCCCATATCTGCCCCATTACTTTGGTCGCGCACTCTATCCTTCTCCTTACCTGTAGTTGAACCCCGCCTTTCGACTCAAACCAGAAGCCTAGGTAACTAGATTCCTCGACCTGTTCCACTCTCTCCCCGTATATCTTCCATTCGTATTCTACTTTCGCCCTTCTCTTCTTAAAACACATAGTCTTCGTCTTATTTACCTGCACCGTTAAGTCTTTAATTCTCACATACTCGTCAAACACTCTCATTATGAGACTCACCCCTTTCTCGTCATCCGCTAGTAATACTACATAGTCTGCATACGCTAAGGAATATACCTTGCTATTTCCCAGAAACTTTCCCCCCTTCCCTTACTTCTCCAGTTTCTCTTCTAGATCTGCCAACAAGAGACTGAATAATAGTAGTGGACTCATTGGGCACCCTTGCCTGAGCTCTCTTCCACTCCAAAACACCACCCTTTTTGTTTCTCAATCTTGATCTTTATCTTAGTCTCTTTCTGAAGCCCGTCTGATTATGTGGAATGATCCCTTTCTCTTCAACTTCCCTTTCTAATCTCTTTCTGAGTATCTCTGTATATATTTTATAGCCCATCGACATAAGTGTGATTCCCCTATACTCCTCCACCTTCGTGCCCTCTCCTTTTCTAATTATTGGTACCACCAGCCCTGTACTCTACTCCTTAGGCTATCCTTTTCCTCTCCAAACCTTGTTGCATACCTCCCACATTTCCTTTCTCACCCCTTCCTCTCCAAACCTCAAAGCCTCGTTCTCAATATCGTCCTCTTCTGTTGCCTTGTTTCTTTTAAGCCTCGCTATCGCTCTATTTACTTCCTCCCCACATATCCCGTTATCGCTATAATCTTCCCCTTCTATCACCTTCCACATTTCACCTAATACCTTATTTTCAACTCCTCCGAGCATTCGCTTAAAATACAGGGTCCACTCATCCATCTCGATTTCCTCATTGATGTCCTTCCTTCTCCCTCGTTCCCTATTTATCACCTCCCATTCCCTTCCTTCCCTGATCGCCTTTTCCACCTCTTCCATATACTTACTTTTTTCTAACTGCCTTTTATCACTTAATAATCTTTCATGTTCTCTCTTTCTCCTATTATATTCCTGTTTCTCTATCTCCCTTTTCTCCACCTTTTTAAATTTTCTTTTATTGTATTTTTACCCTCCTTACATTCTGCATTCCATCATCCTCCCTCCATTCCCTCCTCCTCTTCCCCTGGCCTTACCTCTTCATTTATCCTTTCTGTTAGTTCTTTTATCTTTTCAAGGCGCATGTCTACATCTTCCCCTCCCAATCCTCTAATCTCCTCATTCTCCATTCTTTCCTTAAATCCTCCCAATTTATCCTCCCCCCATCCACATATTTCCACTTAATTAAACACAAATTAATAAAAAAAATGGTTGCAATTTCTTTCAACAAAATAGCTAAATTTTTTAACAAAAATTAAAATTTTTTATCCAAAAGGCTGAATTGTATACTAAGAAAATGCATTTTTAATCAAAGACGTGAACTTTGCGGAAAAGAAATTTATTTCCCACCAAGTCTAATTTTCTATACAAAAATTAAAGTTTAATCATAATCAATTTTTCGACAAAAAAGAATTATTTTCTTGTAGTTTAAAGAAATTAATTTTTCAAGAAAAACAAACAAAAATGTTCTACAAAATAGTTAAATTTTCAGAAAACAATTTTTTTCTACCGAAATATTTTAAATCTCTTGAAATCGCTTGAAATTTTGTAAAGCTCTTGAAAATTCCTTTTAATTTTAAAAATACACTAAGATATTTCTAATCCTTTAAAATCTTATTCTAAATTATTGAAATCAATGGGAAATTCCTTGGAATCTATTAAAATATCCTAAGATATATCAAATCCTTTAAAATCTCATATTAAATTACTGTAATCAATTGAGAATTCCTTGGAACCTTTTAAAATACTCTCAAATATTTCGAAACCTTCAAAATATTTTGAAACCGGATAGGGCATGTTGAAGTCACTAATAATATTTACAATTGCACGTGGATATGAATTTATGACATCCTCGAATATCTCACATAGTTCGCTATATTTCTTTAAACCTGCATTTGGGGGAATATAAACGACGCCAATAATGTGAATAACGGCCGGAGATGGGTTGTGACATGTCACTCGAGGTTTTGTACGTGTAATACATAAAAGACCTAATATACGTCAAAAATGATATAAAACTATGTATAATACAGCTCAAAGACGGCGAGCATAATTTGTTTAGGCGGGACTGCATTTCACAGATTTGAATCATTGACATAACCTCTTATAAAGCTGTTCAATCGATTTAATTTGAGTTTTTAGAGTAAAGATGTTAAGAAACACGTAGAAAAGAAAACATTTCAGGGAGGAATACGGTAGGAAAAAATTAATTTCGAGCGCCAGAGGTTCAAAGATAAAAACGTTGCGATGTGTTTACTTGGTCAAAAAGTTTTTAAAAACACAGGTTATAAGCGACTAAAGGCCCACAGTTATATGAATAATTATCTATTTATCACAAATTATTGATTAAAATAACCCATTATTAACTATTTAATTTAATATCTGAAGATTTCTCGGAGATCTGAAGATAATTCATGAGGTTTTACTGCAAATTTTTTGCATAGTGCGTTCTTAAATCAAATATGACATATTCATACATCATATTTAAATAATTTTATTCTAAAATAATAATGGAAACCGTGTAAACTAAAGATTTTAGGTTATTTAAAATACCAAAGAATTATATTTTCTCTTCAAGGGACATGTGTAAGCATGTGTTTAGAAAAGAGGGAAGACTGATAAAATTTAAACTACGGATAGCGGCTATGAAGACCCTACCACCACGCTTGCTGTCACTGGTAAAGATATTTCTATCACATCGAAAAATGTCGTAACCAAAAAACCCCAACTCAGCGGTATCTATTTTATCATAAAGCCATGTCTCCGTAAAAACAACAATATTATAAGAGCTGAGGGGAATAGCTTGTCAAATCCTTTAAAATCTTTTGAAATACCTAGAACTTTTTAAAAAGATTTTTAAAGTACTTTTTTTTAAAATAACCCTTCTAAAATTTTTTTAATTCTTTGAAATTCCTTTAAATTAAAAAAAAATTTGAAAATTCCTTAACATCTTTTAAAACATCCTCAAATATTTAAAATCCTTAAAAATCTTTTGAAATCCCTGGAAATTTCGTAAAGCTTCAGATTGAAATTTATAAAAGAGAAAAGTTCCAAAACGTTAAATATTGAAATGTTTGTAGATTAGAGTTTTGAAAATGGGATCAATAAAAATTCAAAGCTTTCGAAATCTAATTTTTAAACATTTTCAACTATTCAATTAGAATAATTTTCAACTCGATGGGATGCAAGTCTTCAAATTTTAAATTGTAAACTAGAAAGTTTATTTATAAAAAATTAATAACACAGGCCCACAAAAAAAACAAAAGTGTCTGTGCAATTGACCAGACCTATATATTCTTATGTATTTTTCGACGCTGAATCCGAATTTGTAATAAAAAAGTAGGGTCCAGCTACTTTTTTATGGGGTTTTGATCGAAAAACCTCATTTTTACGGTTTTTTCATGGTTTTTTTTATAAAAAAAATAAAGAAAAATTTTATTTTTTTGACTTCAGAAGTGAATTCTACGGGAAAAAATACATCGAAAACCATGTTTTGATTTTTTTTTACAAAAATTTCAATCCACCATCCGGCGATGAAAAGGCAGAAAATCGCGAAAAGTGAAAATTTGCTTCAAATTTGATTAAAATGACATTAAAATCAAGTTTTACGATTTTAAACCGATTTATAAACATTGAAAATACTTTACTGGGGATTTTTGAGGTCGCTGATCACGAATTTTAAGTCATTTTTTTTCAAAAAACAACTCATAGTCAGCGTAAGTGGATAATAAACGTGATAAATTGATATTCTTTTCAAAAAATCGATGTTTTGGATACTGTTCTGGAGGTTTTCCACTACATGAATCACAAAACTAGAACTTTTTTCGA
>NC_046662.1:143918638-143923524 GCF_010883055.1 Belonocnema kinseyi
ATGCAAAGAGGAAGAATAAAAAGGGCAGGGCAATGGGAGGAATGGTGATGGGAGTAAGGAATGAATGTATAACAGGGAAAGATAAAAAAGACAGGAATGAACGAAAAGAAGGAGTAATAGTAGAAGAGGCTATGATAGGAGGAGAGAAGTGGAAGGTAGTAGGGATTTATGTGAACGGTGATATGCAGGAAAAAGCAGAGGAGATTAAAGAAATGATTGAAGAAAATAAAGAAGAGATCAGGATGATAATAGGTGGTGATTTCAATGCGAGAACAGGAGACAGAGGAGGAAGGGAATGGGGAGAAGAGAAAGAAAGAAAATCCAAAGGTAAGGTACTAAATGGTGAGGGAAAAAAGTTGTTAAAGAGCTTGGAGGAGTTGGGATGGTATATCTTAAACGGGAATATAGAAGGGGATGAAAAAGGAGAATAAACACGCTCAGGTAGTGAAAGGGGAACGGTAATTCATTATTTGATAGTGGATGATGAGGTAAGAGAGAAGGTTAAGAAACTAGAAGTAGGAGAATATATTGATTCGGATCACTTTCCCTTAATAGTGCCATTAGAGGGACAAAAAAGGAATAGCAATATGAGTAAAAGGGGAGCAAATGTAAAAAGTGTAGGAAAAGGAGATTGGTCAAGGGAAGGAAACGAACAGTTTAGAGAAAAAATCAGAAATATCAAAATGGGAGAGGGACATGTGGACGTGGAGATGGAAAAAATGATAGAAGAAATAAAAATAGGATTAGAGTGCACAAATAATAATGAAGTTAGTAAAGGGGGGAATAGGAGTGAGTGGGATGAGGACTGCAAAGAGAAAAAAAATGAGGTCAGAAAGGAATTAAGAAAATGGAGAAAAGAAAAAAGTAATGGGGAAGAATATAGGAAAAAAAAGAAAGAGTATACTGAATTGTGTTATCAAAAGAAAGAACAAGAGAATAAAAGGTTTGAGGAAGAGGCGGAAAAGGCTAGGACGGAAGAAGAGGTATGGAAGGTAGTAAATAGAGAAAGAAAAAGAAAAAAAAGAGTAAACCAAGATATTGAAATGATAGAATGGAAGAAATATTTTTTTGGATTTGCTAGGAGGAGTAGAGAGAAAAGTTGTAAAGGGAGGAAAATATGGTAGAGAAAGAGACGAGGAAGAGGAAGTTTCAAGGGAAGAAACAGTTAAAGTTTTAGGAATAATGAAGGATGGAAAGGCACCTGGTATAGAAGAGATCCCAAATGAAGTATGGAAATATGGAGGGGAGGAACTAGAGGAATTGGCATGGATAATGTGTAATAGAGTATGGAGAGGAGAGTGGTGGCCAGAGTTATGGAAAGAGGGAGTAGTTATACCAATAGTAAAGAAAGGCAAGGCAGAGGAGGTTAAAGATTATAGGGGGGTGACGTTGATGCCAACACTGTATAAAGTATATGTAACTATTTTGTCGGAGAGATTGAAGATAGAAGTTGAAGAAAAAAAGATCGAGTCACAGAATCAGACAGGGTTTAGAAAGGAATGGGGGTAATGGACAACATATATGTTCTGAACTATCTAGTAAATAAGAGAATTAAAAGGGAAAAAGGGGCAATGATAGCAATGTTCGTGGACTTAAAGGCGGCGTTTGGCTCATTCGACCGAGGCGAAATAGACAAAGTTATGGTAAAGAAGGGGATAAGAGAGGGATTAATAAAGAGAGTATCAGAAATTTTCAGGGAGACAAGAAGCAGGGTAAATGTAGGAAAGCAAGTAGGAGATAGTTTCTGGTTGGTGAGAGGTGTGAGACAAGGGTGTCCTCTGAGCCCACTTTTATTTAATTTATTAATATCAGACTTGGAAGAAGAAATGAGGAGAAAGGGTTGGGGAGGAGTTAGGATAGGGAAGGAAAAGATATATACACTGGCATACGCAGACGACATAGTGTTGATGGCAGAGGATGAAGAAGGGATGGCGGGATTAATTACAGGATTAGAGAAATACTTAGATGGGAAAAAGCTTAATGTAAATGTAGAAAAGACAAAGATAATGAGGTTTAGAAAAAGAGGAGGAAGAAAGAAAGAATGAACAGGGAGATGGAAAGGAATAAAGTTAGAAGAAGTCAAAGAGTATAAATATTTGGGATATATCTTGCAGACGAATGGAGATCATACAGCTCATGTAAGAGAAAGGATAAAAAAAGCAGCAGGGGTAATGAAACAGATATGGGGACTAGGAAAACGGAGGTTAAAAAAAATTGGAGAAGGAGAATGTGGTCATTTGATACGCTGGTATGGCCAGTTTTAGGTTATGGAGCAGAGATATGGGGATGGAAAGAAAGGAAAGATATTGAGAGTTTACAAGAATGGTATATAAGGTGGACACTAGGGGCAGACTGGACGACGCCAGGATATATGGTGAGAGAAGAAGCGCAAAGGGATAAGTTAAGTATTAGAGCGGGTAAGAGGTCATGGAAATTTGAGACAAAGCTGAGGGAGGGAAAGGGAGGGGAGTTGGCGAGTAAGTGTTTGATGGAGGTAGAAGAGAGGAGAGGGAGGGCGATCGAATTAATGAGGTGGGAAGAAGAAAGGAGGGAGTTCTTTAATGATAGAGAAATAGAAGACAGGACTGGAGTAAAATATGAAGAATTGGAAAAAAGGGAGAGGGAAAGACAATTAATAGAAAGATGGGGGGCGATTGAGGAATCAAAATACAATAAATAGTATAAGATGATAAAAAAGGAAGGGCTGCCAAAGTATTTAGAAAAGGGATGGGGAGAGAGAAGGTGGACCAGAATAGCAAGATTTAGACTGGAAAATGAGGTAAGGGAGTGGATGTACTGGGAAAAAGAAGAGAACAGAATGTGTAGAATATATGAATGGGAGGAGGAAACATGGGAGCATGAATGGGAAGGATGTAGGAGAGGAATGGAAGATCAAGGAAGCTGGCAAGAAAATGTGGTTAAGATTCTAGGCGAAGATAGATTAGGAGAAGAATTGATGAAGGAGTTAGAGGGTGCTAGAGGAGCGAATGAGGGAGAATGAAAGAATGCACGTGAAAAAGGTAAATGGGGGTATAAAAAAACGTGAAAGAAAAAGGAAACGGAAATCGCTTAGATTAAAAGCGTGAAAATTGTAAGTAATGGTAAAGTAAAGATAAGTAGACTAAGATGCGTTTGCGTTCTCATGCTCTCTCTCTCGCTTGCATTCTAGCTTTCGTTCGCTCGCTCACTCGCTTGCTAACAAGTCCTAAATTGCGCTATCGCAGGAAATAGAAATAAGGAACTAGATATAAGAATTTATGTAAATAGATGTAAATAATTGTATATATAGAAAGGATAATATTGTAAAAAATATATAGATTTAAACGGAAAGATTGTTAGGAATGGAAGTCATGTAAACCCTTAGGGGACACATTATGAATAAAGAATATTGCAATACCTTCAACAAATTTTGACCTGCCTTAACCTTTTTTTTCAAAGATTTTTAAAGTACTTCTTAAAAATCCTTTGAAATTCCTTTAAATTATAAAATAAGATGAAAATTCCTTGACATCTTTTAAAAAATCCTCAAATACTGAAAATCTGTTGAAATCTTTTTAAAAATTTTGAAGCTCTTAAAAATTCCTTAAAATTTTCAAAATACCCTGAAATATTTAAAATCCTTTAAAATATCATATTACATTACTGTAAGCAATTGAAAATTCCTTGGGACCTTTTAAAATACTTTCAAGTATTTCGAAACCTTCAAAATCTTTTGAAACACCTTGACACCCTTTAAACATTTCTAACATACTTTGGAATTTTTTTAAATAACTCTGCTAAAATTGTTAAAATTATTTGAAATTCCTCTCAATTATAAAAATAAATTAAAAATTCCTTGACATCTTTTAAAACATCCTCAAATATTTAAAATCCTTAAAAATCTTTTGAAATCTCTTGAAATTGTTAAAAGATTCAGTTTGAAATTTAGAAAACAGAAAAATGTCAAAACGTTAAATATTGAAATGCTTGTAGATTAGAGTTTTGAAAATGGATCAATACAAATTCAAAATTTTCTAAATCTTATTTTCAACTATGAAATATAGGTAATTTTCAACTCGATGGAATTCAAATCTTCAAAATTTGAATTGTAAACTTAGAAGTTTATTTACAAAAAATTATTAATCATAAATAAATTGAAAACGTCCAAAATTTAAAAGTATGTTTAAAAAATATATATATATAATTTAATAATTATATGCAAAAATTATTTCAGAAATAGTTCAACTTTAACTCGAGTAATGTCTATTAACACTTTAATTTGATACTTTGACTAATCCACAAGCATGACAATTTTGAACATTTTGACATTTTTCTGTTTTCTAAATTTCAGTCTAAAATAATTTCATTTAGAGATTGCCCAATTGGAAAACCTAAGTTTAAATTTTGAACACTTTCAATTAATTCATGATTACACAGGCCCACAAAAAAAACAAAAGTGTCTGAACAATTGACCAGACCTATATATTCTTATGTATTTTTCGACGCTGAATCCGAATTTGCAATAAAAAAGTAGGGTCCAGGTACTTTTTTATGGGTTTTTGCTCGAAAAACCTCATTTTCTACGGGTTTTTCATGGTTTTTTTTAAATAAAAAAAAATAAGGAAAAATTTTATTTTTTTGACTTCAGAATCGAATTTTACGGGAAAAATACATCGAAAACCATGTTTTTTTTTACAAAAATTTCAACCCACCATACGGCGATGAAAAGGCAGAATATCGCGAAAAGTGAAAAATTGCTTCAAATTTGATTAAAATGACATTAAAATCAAGTTTTACGATTTTAGACCGATTTATAAACATTGAAAATACTTTACTGGGGGTTTTTGAGGTCGTTGATCACGAATTTTAAGTCATTTTTTTCAAAAAACAACTCCTAGTCGGCGTAA
>NC_046662.1:143923624-143926464 GCF_010883055.1 Belonocnema kinseyi
GTCGATACCAGCAGATTATTTCACTCAATGATAAAAACACAACAACAAAAATAACTGTGTCTCTTTATATTCAGACAGCCTGACACTTATGGGGAATGAACACTGTTTCCTTAAACTTACATGAACACTTTTTTCCTGCGAGTTAAGGAGATAGTTTACACAGCACCAGTTTTGCTACGGAAGTAAATTTTAGTGCGTTTTAGAAGTCACGACGATAAGAGCTTTATTCTATTTCCAGTTTTCTTTTTGTCCAAAGATTTTTTTGAATAATTAAAATGAAGAACTGAAACCATTTTTCCTGAAAAGAAATAAGTGATTAGATCGTAAATCATCATAACTCAGTCAAATATCATTGAAACTGTTTGCAATTTGACACACATACAAAGTATGCTATAGGAATGTCTACAGTACTATTAAAAATATGGACCAAGAGCATGGAGGGAATTTCATATTTAAAACAACTTACAGCGGATTAAACGACGTCTTTACGATTGCTTAAAGAAAGTCTAAGAGAGCTAGTTCCCTGCACGAGATAGCTCAGTTCTGACAGTGTAATCGTTACAGCGTTAAATAGACTATAAACTTTCTCGCTAAAAATTGTTTGCAACCTGAAGTTCCCTTGAAATTTTTTGTTGGCGAAACTAGAAAAATGTGGTTAACGACAGGCCGTAATCTGCAATTGAATATTATTAAAAAAAGAAAGATGATTTTCAAATTTTGTGTTGCTTTCAAGGCATACCAAGGGTATACTTGTATCTCTACCAAATTTCAACCTGTCTCAATAATATTGGGCAAAGTTACGGCAATTTTTGTTGTAATGATTTCTTGGCTTTTTGGGAAAAATTTTTATTTTGTCGGTAGTTTTTATTCGTTAAACCAATCTTCGCATACAACAAAATTTTAACATAAAAAATTTCATCAGAAATTTCATAAGGAATATCTGGTTATTTTCAACTTTGGTTTGCTTTAACTTCAGAAACGATAAGTTGAATTTATTCGAAAATTACCCGCGTAATATACCTAGCAACTTACTTATGGTACAACTCCATTGAAAAGCGTCTGTACCAATTTGACAGGTTCCCTATCTGACAATTTTATTTGGATTCTCCGTATTCATCATTTTGTTATGATAAATCTTAAAGCATATCAATTTTATTTTCCCCTTTGAAGCATATCCGATCGCTCGCGAATGTCGGATACTTTTTGTATATAACAGTACCACAAACATTTAAACAGTTATTTATAAAACTAGCATGGAAAATTGTACTTTCACTACAAGCAAACCGTAGACAAAGTGCGCCTTTTTCAAAAGTGTCATACAGACTTTCCCACAAGAAAACGGAAACGGAAAGCTGGAAACGGGATAATAGTTGAAATATGCTGAAAAATGTTTTTGAGTTGGAAAAGGAAAAACGTTTGCAAATTCTCAGAAATTAAAGAAAGATAATGATAATAAATAAATCGCAGAAAGATGGGTGATTTCTTGAGAGTGAGGCAAAAACTGTGGAAAAGTCTGTATCACACTTTTGAAAAAGGCGCACTTTGTCTACGGTTTACTTGTAGTGAAAGTACAATTTTCCATGCTTGTTTTATGAAAAACTGCTTAAATGTTTGTCGCACTGTTATATACAAATAGTATCCGACCCGATTTTCGGTTGAGAGTATAGTGCCTTTTGGTTTATCAAATATCACGTAAAATTTGTTGACATTCGCGAGCGATCGGATATGTTTCAAAGGAGAAAATAAAATTGATAAGCTTTAAGATTTATCGTAACAAAATGATAAAGACGGAGAATCCAAATAAAATTGTCAGATAGGGAACCTGTCAAATTGGTACAGACGCTTTTCAATGGAGTTGTAAGTAAGTTGCTAGGTATATTATGCGGGTAATTTTTGAATAAATATAACTTATCGTTTTTGAAGTTAAAGCAAACCAAAGTTGAAAATAACTAGATATTTCTTGTGAGTTTAAGAAGATAGGCGGTGGAAAGTTGCCTGTTAACAGAATTTTTGTATAAACATGGAATAAACCAAATCTCATTAATAACAAGGATCAAAATCGTTAATTCTAAAGACATAAGAAATTGGTGTTTCATAAAATCTGTTTCTTCAGATAAGTAACCTGAATAAATGCACTGTTGAAATAGAGTTTGAAAATTTTTCATAGTTTTCTGGTGTATGTTTGTAATGGTTTCTTAAGGAATTATGAGAATAAATACAGGTAAAGAGCCATCCATAGAAGAACCATGACGATCACAAACGCATGCACACATTTCTATTGCTGGCGCTTCATCTGCAATACAAAAGTTGAAAATCATCTTTCTTTTTTTAATAATATTCAATTGCAGATTACGGCCTGTCGTTAACCACATGTTTCCAGTTTCGACAACAAAAAATTTCAAGGGAACTTCAGGTTGCAAACAATTTTTAGCGAGAAAGTTTATAGTCTATTTAACGCTGTAACGATTACACTGTCAGAACTGAGCTATCTCGTGCAGGGAACTAGCTCTCTTAGACTTTCTTTAAGCAATCGTAAAGGCGTCGTTTAATCCGCTGTAAGTTGTTTTAAATATGAAATTCCCTCCATGCTTTTGGTCCATATTTTTAATAGTATTTTAGACATTCCTATAGCATACTTTGTATGTGTGTCAAATTGCGAACAGTTTCAATGATATTTGACTGAGTTATGATGAGTTACGTTTTAATCACTTATTTATTTTCAGGAAAAATGGTTTCAGTTCTTCATTTTAATTATTCAAAAAAATCTTTAGACAAAAAGAAAACTGGAAATAGAATAAAGCTCTTATCGTCGTGACTTCTAAAACGCACTAAAATGTACT
>NC_046662.1:143926564-143927654 GCF_010883055.1 Belonocnema kinseyi
GAATTTTGTTACAAATATTTGTTTAATTTCTTCTAAAAGTTGCATTGAATTTCATTTTATTTTTTTGAACTTTGCATGTAAAAGGGTTTTCCGTAAATTATATTAAATTTGTCGTATCAATTTTGATAAAATTTTGTTCTGAACATTATTCGGATTAAAATAAGAATAGATTTTGTGGTAAAGTCTTCCCTTGAGATTTTTTTACTGCTTCCATTAATGCCTAAATTTTCTGTAAAACTAATTGGTTAATTAAGGCGCTGGATCTAGTTTCACGAATAATTTCGTAATTGTAGACCTTTCAAATAAAAAAAGGTTTTAAAAATTAAAAATATTTTTACAATAAAAACAAAATTTGTAATTGAAAACAAAAGAACATTTTTTTAAATTGGTTAAACATTTTTTTTTTGAAAATTATTTGTTTGCTTTGCTTAATGTTGAAATTTTCTGTAAAACGAAACGTTCTAGTATAGCGCTAGTGATAGTATTGTGGAAAATTCCGTAATGGTTGATAGCTGGAGAAAACGTTTTAAAATAAAAGAATTGTTAAGATTTACAAACTATATTAGGTAAAACAGAAGACTTTTTTTTTAATCGCTTCAAAATTTTAGCAAGAAATATTTTTTCAATCTCTTCCAAAATTATTATTGAATTTTGTTTTATTTTTTTTAACTTTATATGTAAGAGGTTTTACGGAAAATTATATTAAATTTTTTGTATCAACTTTTATAAAAATTTGTTCTGAACATTATTCGGATGAAAGAAAATAGATTTTGTGGTAAAATCTTCCCTTGAATTTTTTTTATTGCGTCGATTAATGTCGAAATTTTCTGTGAAACTAATTGGTCAATTAAAGTGCCAGATCAAGTGGCACCCATCATTTCGTAATTGTGGACCATTAAAAAAAAGGTTTTAAAAATTAAAAATATGTTTACAGTTAAAACAAAAATATTAAGTGAAAACAGAAAAAAAACTTTTTTAATTGGTTGCAATTTTTTTTTAATTGTGGGTCCGGATGCAATAAGGGCACATAAAATTTTTTCGTGCGAAAACGAAGTCCCCTGGAGGCTTTAGAAAAAATTTTCGAATTTTA
>NC_046662.1:143927754-143938661 GCF_010883055.1 Belonocnema kinseyi
GAATTTTGTTACAAATATTTGTTTAATTTCTTCTAAAAGTTGCATTGAATTTCATTTTATTTTTTTGAACTTTGCATGTAAAAGGGTTTTCCGTAAATTATACTAAAATTCTTGTATCAATTTTTATAAAAATTTGTTCTGAACATTATTCGGATGAAAAAAAAGTAGATTTTGTGGTAAAGTCTTCTCTTGAAAATTTTTTACTGCTTCGATTAATGCCGAAATTTTCTGTGAAACTAATTGGTTACTTAAGGCGCTGGATCTAGTATCACGAATAATTTCGTAATTGTAGACCAAATAAAAAAAGGTTTTGAACATTAAAAATATTTTTACAATAAAAACGAAATTAATAATTGAAAACAAAAGAACATTTTTTTAAATTGGTTTAACATTTTTTTTTTAATTAGTTGTTTGCTTTGCTTAATGTTGACATTTTCTGTAAAACGAAACGTTCTAGTATAGCGCTAGTGTCAATCTCTTCCAAAATTATTATTGAATTTTGTTTTATTTTTTTTAAATTTATATGTAAAGTTGTATTTTTCTGAATAACTTCAGAATTTTCTGTGAAACTAACTTGTCAAGTGGAGCGTTAGAGCTCGTATTACAGAAAATTTTGTAGTGGTGGCTAATTAAAAAATTGAAGCGTAACAATTTTTGTAGTTTAAACAAAAAAAAACTGCTAATTTCTTCTCAAGATTTCACTAAGAAAGGACTTATTTTTTCAGCACTTTGTTTGAAAAGAGATTTTGCACAAGTTATATATATATATATATATAATTTTTCGCATACATTTTTCTAGAAATTGGTTTTGAACATTAGTCATTTGAAAGAAATAGCTATTGTGTTAAAGCTTTCCTTGAAAAATCTTTGTTTTGCTTCTATTAATGTTCTCATTTCTAGTGTGTTGAAACCTGTTTTATATCTGAAAAACCGGTTTCTACCGGTTTATATTTAGAGACTTATATATTTGATTTATAAATGACCTAGGAAAATTTCTCCTTTTGTGATAAAGTGTGTAAAAAAACCATTTTGTTCATTACTATTCTTCACTTAATTCCCTGAATATAGTTTTCAAACACTTTTTGCATTATTTTGTGTTCAAAAATGTGTTTATTTAAAAAGAATATTATTTCAAGTTACCATTTAGGAAAAAATTATAAGAACAATGTTTTTTAACACAGAAATTAATGCTAGTGGGTGTAGAATATTGTTTTGACAAATAAACGAAATCGAAATTGTTTCTCTGGTAAAAATTACGTTAAAACTTATTTTTTTCTGGAGACAATATATCGATACACCACGGACAGTATTTGGACAACTAATGGAATTTGTTTGATAATTAATATCACTTGCGAATTTTGCGCACGCACGTACGTTTCACAGAAACTAGATAACATTTTATGACAGATGAAATGAATTAGCTTTTGTGGTAACGTCTTACCTTGAAATTTTTATTTTTTTAAATTAGTTGTTCTGTTTTCATTACTTTGAATCTTGTACTTGACATTTTTTTCATATAAAACACCCATAACTTATGCAATGGTTTGTTTTTCAGATAGGGAAAAACTTAGACCAGTATATCAATAACCTACATAAATCTGCAGATTATAGTAGGTTGTTTTCACAGCACGCATTCATTCGCACCTGAAAAACCGTTTTATATAAAATACCCTCCCCCCGAACTTAACCGGTTAGTGCGACTAATAGAAAACATGTGTTTTTTGTGTAATTTCCAGGAAATACGTATTCTTTTGTAAGATTTATATGAAACACGTGTTCTTCTCTGTCATTTCTAAGAAAAGCATACTTCTATCCTTTGTTTGACTGTTAATAAGAAACCGGTTTTATTCACGTGTGTGGCATAACGGTTATTCCCACGCTCACAACATATGGCTCTTTCCCCACCTAACAAAGGACTCCCCCACTCCTTATATATAATACGTACATAAACCGACGCATTTCACAGATTTGAATCAGTTCAATTGTTGTATCTAAACGAGTCAGTGTGTCGCAAGTTCACAGTTATTCAGTAGAAATATGATCCTCGCTGGTCTTTGATTTGTTAAAGTTCCCACAAACTCAAACTATCAACGTTTGGTTTGACACTCAGACGAAATAAACTGTTCCTTATATACCAAAAATAAATGAGATCAACCGAAGTCATCACTACTTAAACAAGTTCTTACTAAAGCTGCTCTTAAACGCTTGGTTATTGTGTCTGAAAGCTTCGCGTAGAGAACCACGCAATGAATGATTCTGCCTACTATTTACGGACTTAATCCTTCATTGTTCAAGACGATTCTAATTGGACTAGAGGTTGAATCATATGGGACATTTCAACCGCTCAATAAAATTATGAACAGTTCAGGCAACATTATCACCTTCGACTCTGCAACTTTGGAAAAACTCGCTATTAATATATGGATATCATAGAATCATACTTATTTTACGGGAATTCACCTTTGTACCTACAAGCCATTGAATTGCGAAAATACACGCTGGTGTTTTCAATCACTGCCTGTAATAAGGCGATACTTCTGAGGGACGGCAAGAAATACAACGACAAGACGGACAATAACATGCAGCAGGACGAGGTTAAGGCCAAAAAGAAAAAGGTATATACTCCCCAAATAGTTCTTCAAAAGTGCAGTTTTGAAGAACTATAAAATGTAATTGTATGTGTCGATGGAATGTTTAGAAGGATTCAACGACTATTGAAAAACGTAGAAGCATGTGAAGATTATTTAATTGAAACGATTGTAAATCATTGAAGTGCAGAAAATATTCATTCACCGAATGAGGAATTATTCCGTCAAATAATTAAGTTTAAATCTGCATGCTTTAAAAGTCAGGTACAAACGAAACTTGAGAAACAATTCGTCGAATTATATTTTGAAATCGTTTTTCTGGAACTGACAACCATGAAAAAACAATGTTTATATTTATTACCTGTCACTTACAATAATTTAGGATGATTTTAAGTTTTGATTAGTAATTAAATATTATACATACCTTTAAGTGTTTTTCGCTTTGTTTTTTATTTCAACACACCGCTTTTCAATCTAAATATAAAATAAAATTATGATAATTAATTTTCTTTGTAATTATTTCTCGCATTTTTCAACTTGATCGTATACATCCTCTACTCTCAGGCTGACAGGGAGGGGATGGGGCCCCCTCCCCTTTTTGAAGCGGAACATATCCATTCATGAAAATTTGCAGATTCTCACAGGGAGGGGGTGGGGCCCCCTCTCCTAATAAGCTGAGAAACATTCGTTTATTAAGATCATGTGGAGCGTGTCCGCTTTTCCAACTAAGAATAATCCTTATAATGAAAAAATCTTCAACGCCTCCCATTATCCAACTCGAAATCGTCCACTCGATTAATTAGGATGGCCGCCATTTTGTAATTAGGCCACGCCCCTCGACCAATCGGGAGAGGCCACGTCCCTCTCTTACCCCCACTCCTTCCCTTTAGACCACGCCTCTCAACCAATCACAGGTCGCCCTATGGCTCGGGCTATCTACTGACATTTCGCATTTCAAAGCCTTTCGTCTGACATCAAGTTTACGAATGCCATAACTCTGTTAGTGAGCTGATAAAAACTTTCTAGTTTCTTTTTGAACTCAGTGAAGTTGTGAAATTATTATTGCTCGTTGTTCTGACCTTATTTCACCCATTATTCGTAAGTTATAAACACATTTATCATACTGTGATTTACATTAATGTAAACATATTATCACATAATTTTCGGACTGGACTATTTCACTGAAACTTAAAATATAATTTTTGGATTTTTTTTACAGATAATGGCATCAGTTGCTAGAAAAGAGCAGAGGACCAAATCCGCCAAAGATTATTATCTTTTTGCGAAAAAATGTTTTAAAATCGACCGGTTTAATGAAGCGACTGAAGATACCTTAGAGAATCAAAAATTTCTTGATGCGATTTGGAATAATGTATTAAAAGTGAAAGTGACACTCAAAGAATGTAGGACTGTCTTAGGCTTAAGCGCATTCCATCATTTCAAAAAATTTGACAATTATCGTATTGTTGTTGGGCAAACTTCGAAGTCTGCGCTACATGAACTCACAATTTTCCCTTGCGGACCCAAAGTATATTTGAAGCACCTTACAACACATATACGTTTAAAATACAGCGATGTGTACTCCGAAAGTGATTTTGAAGATTAAATAAAAAAGTAGGGTGATATTAGTATTAATTTGATAGATATAGATGTGGATAAGAATGTACGTAGAATAAACGTTTTAACCCTGAGTTTTTGGCAATAGAATTAATTTTTCTAGTGATTTAAAACTTTGATAACTTATTTAAATCCTACTCCTTTCAATTCTTAGTTCATATTGAAGATATATTATTTGTAAAGCCTCCAAAGTAACTTCCTGATCGTAAATGTCCCATCCGTTACCTAAAAGAAGAATTTTATCCAAAATTCTAATTCACATATTTTCGAACTTGATATATATAAAAAGAAAATTTCAAAAGACGAATCCATTAGAAAAAAATTGATGTTATAACTATTCTCAATTCGTAGAGTTCTGATTGAAAGGAAAAGTAAGTCTGGAAGTGAGCCCCGTACGAGTCCCATCCGTTACTTTGGAATGGCCGAAATACATTCTAAAAAAGTTTTTTCAGGCAGAAATTAATTTGAAAAGTGTTTTCAATATTTGCAAAAATAAAAAATTATATTTCCCAGAAATGCAATTTTTAAAAAGAAATTTGGTGTTAATTAAAATTGGTATTAATGATAGTAATTTATAACTTAAATTTATCAAAGTTTATTGGTAAAAAATATATAATTTTCCTTATTTTATGAGACTTTCGGAGACAAATTATTTGTCACAGTGCGATACCGTCACAGTTAATCTTGATTTTCTCGGAACAGAATCATTTTTTTAATAAAATATTTGTTATGCTCTTTCGAAATCCTCATATCTCGGTTTTAAGTTTGTTTATTTGTGAAAAATTGAAAATTCAATTTTTACTCGCTATCCAAATCAGTTTTTGAAAACCTAAAAAACTGCACCCTCGAAATTCTCGGTTGATTTACTCAGAATTGGCAAATTTTGTTACATCAAACCTTCTTGACTAATAATCAGCAACTCAATATCTCGGAAAAAGTTTTAATTTTTTTAAACCTAAAATTGCAGGTTTTATCGAAATTCGCAGCTGAGCGTGTTCAAATTTGAGACTTACCCAATCAGACTTTAATAACGGGCACAGTACTGTGCCCGTACTGGCGGATACAGGTGCGGTACTGGCAATCAGTACGGGCGCCTATACTGATGCCCGTACTGGCGGATACAGGCACGGTACTGGCAATCAGTACGGGCGCCTATACTGATGCCCGTACTGGATGATAACGCTTTACCATTACTGGCTTGCCAGCACTGGCTGAGTACTGTCTGGCAGTTCTGGGCTCATATGGGCATGCCATTACTGGCTAACCAGTACTTGAACTGTACTAAAAATCAGTACTGCGCCTATACTGGCGGAATACGGACACGGTATTAGCATTTAGTACTGTGCCCGTACTGGTGATATGCGGACACGATAATAGGAATTGGTAGTGCACCTATACTGGCGGCATACGGGCACGGTACTGGGAATAAGTGATGATGGAATACGGGCACAGTACTGGCAATCAGTAATGCGCCCACAATGGCGGATTAGAGATCTGATCAGTAGAAATATTTTCTTCCTCGCTTCCAGTTTCCTCTTATTGTTCCAAAGAGAAAATAGAATCAGAGTCCAAATTTTCCGAAATGCTGCATTCGGGCGTTCTACACGTGGAAGAAAATAAGGAATATAAAATGAGGAAAACCTACAATATTGTAGGTTAGATTTCTTTTATCATGTGCATCAATCGTAATGGTTGAATTTCTGACGAAAATGAGTGCATTTTTTGTAAAAATGCAGCTTGAAGATATAAAAAAATCAATTTTTTTACGATAGAATCCTGAACTTACTTTGAATTACTGCTCATAAATCGCAACTGTTCGCGAAAAACTGCACTTTTTCCGCAAGAGCAATCAAAACGTTTCAGGATGCCGAGTAAAACCACGTTGAGTTGATGTTGGTAGCCGATGGTAGCCATTTAGATCGTACCAACTTCTGGCGATCATGTACAAAGCGCGTGAAAATTTAAATCCAATTCAAGATGGAAATACATTAGGAAATAAATAAATAATAAATATAATTTTTTATTCCAAATTATTAAACATATAATATTATTGTTATATGAATTGACCAACAATTCATAGTAATAATATTTTCTATTACTGTATTCCCAGTACTCGCACAGTACTAAATATTCATGATAGCTATTACTGTGCCAGTAATGGCAAGCAAGTAGCGGTCAAGCAGTACTAGCGTTGTACTGTCGCCTATTACTGGCGCAGTTTTACCTTTTCAGTACTGAAACAGTACTGAATACTCATGATAGCCACTACTGCGCCAGTTATTTGCAAGCCTGTAGTTGATATACAGTACTAGATTAGTACTATTATCCAGTTCTGACCCAGTACTTTCTTTCCAGTTTATGCTCAGTAATAAATATTCATGATGGCCATTACTGTGCCAGCACTGGCGTAGTATTGTTACCCAGTACTGGCGCAGTATTGTTTTTCCAGTGCTGGCGCAGTACTAAATATTCATGATAGCCATTACTGCGCCAGTAATGACAAAGAAGTCTCAGCTGACCAGTACTGGCGCAGTACTGTTACCCAGTACTGGCGGAGTACTATCTTCCCAGTACTGGCTCAGCACTAAATATTCATGATGGCCATTACAGCGCCAGTAATGGCAAGTCAGTAGTGATTTCGATTTTACACAATTTTTTTCACTGCTTTAAAAAAATCATATATTTTTTATTAATTATTTCTGTATTGCGACCCTTTAAATGCCCTTTAAACACGAACTTAAGTGTTGACACCGATTGAAAACTATTTGTGTAGGTTCGAAATGGAGGGATACTGTTTGCCAAATAATAAAGAGACCCGATAATAAGCGTAGAATAGAGAAAAATGAATATTTTCAGATTTCAGCGTAAAAGTGAAGATTATTCTATTATTTTGAATGCGCGATTTTTCCATCTGTCTAAAATGCCACAATAAGAATAAGATACCTGCTAAACTTATTCAATTCTATTTCCATAGTCTTTTATTAGTTTTTTATTAGTTTAATTTAGTTAAATTTAAGTTAAGTTTAGTTAAGTTTAAGTTTTTATTAGCTTTATTAATTTTTTATTCTCTCAAAGAGAACGAGTTTTCAATATATTTAATTCTTTCTAATTGTGCCGGTAACGCACCTTACAGAGATATTTTTTATTCCTCAGAAGTGGTCATATTTTGATTTGATGTAATTCCTTCTAATAATTTCAAAAAATATGTATAATAAGTTGTTTTAATTCCTCCACGCGGAATGTAAATTTTTAAATTTTAATTCTCACCAATTCAACTCTGCCTCTCTAGAGTTAAAATTATTTAAATCCACACATTTGCATAGATTTCTTTTTTGCATTTTTTCAAACGTTTAAATAAATTATTAAAATATAAATAAATATAAATTTGAATATTTTTCGAGTTTATAACTTATAAAAAGATTTAATACTGAAAAATGGGTTAAATAAATGCTTTCGCTAAATTTTACTAATTCGATTGAGAGGAATAGGATTTGCACTTTTTCTGTTCCCGTTGGGGGATTTTTAGACGGAGGAAAAATCGCGTATTCATAGAAATACAAATTCTTAATTTCTTCTGAATTCAAAGCTTGTTGCCAGGGAGTCGTATCTGCAGTTCGGATAAGTCACCTGTCAGACTAGTCACTTTTTGAATTAATAACATAAGAAACCCGATGTGCAATTACGATACATTTCAAATGTATATTAATTTTTCTTAAACTTTAACAAAAAATGCATTTGTTTTTTATTCTAAAAGGTTCGAGCTAGTACTTTATCCGAACTGCAGGAACGGCTGTCATTACTTGGCGAAATATTTTAATCCAGATTTCAGTTATGTTCATATTGTTTAGTGACTGAAAGCGTTTAAAATCTCTCTTAAAATCACTATTAAGTTTTAGCTTTCTATACGTATATTGCAGAAAATATATTGATAGTTTACATATATTGAGGTTCAAAATCTTTTAGCATTATGTGAAATTGCTTTGCAAAAACCAACCATAGTGAAACTACACTTTCGCTTCGAACAAAAGTATGACTTGCTTAATTATTGCTTTCGGAAACTTTCACTTACCTTTTTTTGAAAATATTGTATTTAATATATCTGATATGTATATAATATACAGACAACGTTGATAAAATTATAGGTTGCATTTTTGATTGCAGTTCAAGGTTTTATTACAAAAAATTTGAAACTCTTTCACATTTACAATTTTTGAACTGTAATAATATGTGCAAAATGCTATCATTTTCTATAATAATAAATTTATCGAAATGCACATATATTCATCTTTGTTCAATCGATCAATATAAGCTATCAAACTTTTACCTTACCTTTTCACAGAGGCCTGTTTTGAATCAATCGTTGAATTAATTTGACACATCAAGTTCGCATCTAGGTTCTCAGCAAATCAAATTTGCTATAAACCAACAAAGTAACTAGGAATAATAATTTATATAATAAGAATAATAATTTTTATAAATAAATCCTATATGAATCCTTTATGAATAAATCCTATGAGAAATATTAATTCCACACATTTCCAAGGTCTTTGTCTAGATGGTCTAGCCAGCCGCTGGTCAGCCGGTGTTTAGGGACTAGTGCCTGGCTAGTGACAAAAAAGGTATTTAAAAAATAAATATTAATTGATTGCGAGTACTTTGGCTTTAAATAATAATGGTCCTGTTTAGAGTGAACACATATACTACATTTTTGAACATTATATTACAAATAAAATTTCTAACGCTACAGGAAATCGAACTTACATCTATACTTAAATCTATCGCCTAGCAGTTGGGAGTCCTAAACACTGCGCTAAATCTCTGAGTTGAAACTTCATGAAAAATCCATCCTCATAAGCTACAGCTCAAAGAAGTTAGAGCACCAAATTTTAAACTCTTTCTTTCTCATTAAATATTTACTGTTAACCAGCGTTATATAAGTGTAAAGTATACGCACTGTTAACAGCAATATCAAGGAAATAAGTTCCAAAAAAGTAATTTGAATCTATCACAATTTTTCTTCGTGTGAAATTATGGTTTTTCCCGTCGTAGCTCCAGACATGGGCCAGATTAGACCATCAAGACAATAATAAAAAACAGTTCTGGACCAGGCTAGACCATCAAGAAAATAAAAAAATTAATTTGTAATAGTGTTCATTTCTTATTTTATATAATTTTAGACACCCGGACAGTTTTTTCGAAAATGGTGAAAAAAAAATTTGGCTGATTGAGCCTTAGAAATATTTATGTTATGGATCGTCAATCAGCCCCAGATCTGGCCCAGGCTAGAGTGTCATAACTAGACGATCTAGACGACGCCAGATTTGGGCCAGATTTTACATCAGACTGCCAGAAGATTTTTCCCCTAGGGGTTTGCTTAAACTTTTTCTGCTACGTTTCTTAGTTTTTGGTTTTTGGAAACTTTTCTAATATCCGAGAATATGTTAGTAAATCCAATGTTGACATCTCTTTTAGTTGACTGCACTTTGAATACGGGGGAAAATAAGAGAAAGTCAACTTTATGTGGATATTCCACCCGACACTTGCGTCGTATAATTAAAAATCAGGTCGCCACGGATAGTCTACAATTAAAAAATTAATTTTATAAATGATTTTATTTAATTCTTTCTAATAAGTTCACAAAATATGCGTAATACGTTGTTTTAATTCCTTCATGTGGAATGTAAAGTATGAAATTTTAATTTTTCTGAATTAAACGCTTGTTACCGGGTCGAAGTATGAACAAATTCTAGGAAAGAAATTTAAAGAGGATTCACACGAGTGTAAATAGAATTTGCATGCAAGTAAAAGTTCGAAAGCAGGAAGGACTTTTAGAAGGAAATTGCGAGTATGGGCGCTTGCATTTCGAATAACCCTGTGCACTCCACAATTTACTCAAATTTATGAAATGAATGGTGGTGATTACCATCATTTCGGCTTGGAAACAGCTATTAGGTCTATACTCCTTAAATACAAACGTCGAGGAAAATAGCTAAAACACGTGAGATTAGTCGTGAACCTCAACGGTCTATCAATTTTTAATTCAGCCGGCCAAGGCTTGTGGTTCATTTTATGTTCACAATTGGATTGTAACGAATTCTGGAAACCATTTTTGAAGAAGCAATGAATTTAACAACTAATGGTCTACAGTATGGAAATGTTACAGTTTCTTTTGATGCGTTAATATGCGATACACCAGCTAAAGCTTTTTTTTTATACCTGAAAGGACATACTGGATACCAGAGAAGAGGTGGGAGATTGCCGAGCTAATGGAATAAGAGAATGTGCAAAACATGCGCTGATAACTGCGCCCTCTTAGCAAATTACCTAAGAGTTACTTTGAAGGAGCAACTTGTGAGTCGGTAACTATCGAAAGTTAGCAATTTCTGAACTGATTTACCAATTACGTTTCTGCTCATTTAGTTAACACAAAGATATCTTTGTTTCCGATATGAAAGTTTTGGAAGACTTCGGTTGTCTTCTATTTATATCCCGATCCCCATTAGAAAGAAATGAAAGAAATTGGCGATTTTGATGTTTCGCGTTATTCTTAATTTCGTGCATAAGTCGATTTTGAGGTTATGTTTTTCAGGTGTATATAATGATGAAGAACTATTCCGCACCGGGACCAGATTGTATCAAAACCTTCTGGTGGAAGAAGTTTTCTTCAACACATCAGCATTTGGCCCGTATTTTCACCTCCTA
>NC_046662.1:143938761-143940773 GCF_010883055.1 Belonocnema kinseyi
TATGTTCCCATTTCTTTAGTTTCACCAGTACCATTATCTCCCCTCTTCTCACTTCCCAACCTATATTTCGCATTTCCTCTATCTCTACCTTAGCATCAATCCCTTTTAATACTTCGTCCACCCCTTTCTTCAGCTCCTTCCCTTCTAATCCTATACCCTTTCTCACTATGTTTCTTTTTCTTTCTTTCCTCTCTTTCTTCTCTATTCTTTGTTCTATGTTTCTCAGCCTTTCTATCTCCTTATTTCCACTCTCGCCCCCACCGCAATTCCCGTTTGAGCTTTCAAGTTTCTTTATCCTACCTCTTATCTCCTCTACCTTTGTGTTATTAATTTCTTCCTGCTTCTCTAGTTTTTGCTCCAATGACTCCATCCTCTTTTCCAACTTTCCCCTGATTTCTTCCCATTTTTTTATTTCTTTCTTAACTTCAGCCATTTCCCGCCTAATTTCCTTCTTTAATTCCTCTCCCCTTCTCTCCTGCTTTTCTTCATAAATCCCCATTACCTCTATCATCACTTCTCTAATTTCCTTTAGCCTTTCTTCTTTCATCGACCTTTCAGTTTCATCTCCACTACCGTCGGCATCCTCCCTGTTATCGCTTTTCCCTACCAAACTCTGCTTTTCCGGCGGCGATCTAAACATTTTCTGGTATTTATACTCGCCCCGATATCTTTCTTCTCTTCACTGCTTTCCCTCTCCCCTCTCTTCCTTTTGATAAATGCTTCTATGGACCCTACGCTGTTTGCTCTCAATCTTTCCTTTTCTATAGTTTTTTTATACTTCCCCCTTGCCTTCCTTTCCTTTATCTCTTTCGGCGTACTGAAGACTTCCTGCTCTAATTCTGTTTCTTCCGAGGAGATACTCACTCCACTAGCCATTAATAAAATTCAAATTTTCCCTCCTTCTATCTTCCCTGCCTCTATCGTCGCTGTCTGTTACCTGTCACGCCTTTCTTTGTCCCTACCCAACCCTGCTACTACCAACCCGTAAACACAGTCTTCCCACCCTGTCACAAATCTCCAAACAAACTTCCACGCAAATCTGTCTCAATCCTCCAAAATATCTACCTCCCCTTTGCAATCTCACAATCACTCAATTAGATCTCTCACCTCCACACCCTTCCACACACTTCCACAATCCACTCACCTCAAATTTCACCACAATATCAGAAAAACTCAGCATCCACAATTCCCACTACTTTACACTTTCATGTCGGAAACGGAAGTCCGGTATTGCAATATTTGAGAGTATTTCAAAATGTTGCAAGAAATCTTCAATGCATTACATTAATTTAATATGAGATTTTAAAAGATTTATTATATTTTAGGATATTTTAGCAGATTCCAAGGAATTTTCAAGAGATTTCAAAAGATTTTAAAGGATTTTTAAAATTTGAGGATATTTAAAAAGATGTCAATGAATTTTCAATTCATTTTTATAATTAAAAGGAATTTCAAAGAATATTAACAATTATAGCAGGATTTAAAAATAACTCCAAAGCACCTTATAAATCTTATAAAGATGTCAAGGTGTTTCAAAATATTTTGAAGGTTTCGAAATATTTGAGAGTATTTTAAAAGGTTCCAAGGAATTCTCAATTGATTACAGTAATTTAATATGAGATTTTAAAGGATTTGATATATCTTAGGATATTTTAATAGATTCCAAGAAATTTCTCATTAATTTCAATAATTTAGAATAATATTTTAAAGGATTTGGAATATTTTAGGGTATTTTTAAAATTGAAAGGAATTTTCAAGAGGTTTGCAAAATTTCAAGGGATTTTATATATTTTTTCGTTGAAAAAATTTGTTTTCTGAAAATGTAACTATTTTGTAGAACATTTTTGTTTGTCAATTTCAACCATTTTTTTTTAATTTGTGTATTTTATTTAAAAAATTTTGTTGGCAAAAAACTAACTGTTTTAGTTAAAAGTTGAATTATTTCTATTAAAAGATAGTCAAATAGTCATTGATATTAATATAATATTTTATAATTATAATATTAACATCAA
>NC_046662.1:143940873-143942421 GCF_010883055.1 Belonocnema kinseyi
TGTGTAAAATCTATTTTCAAACAAAGTGCTGAAAAATTAAGTCCATTCTTAGTGAAATCTTGAGAAGAAATTTAAAAATTATTATTGCTATTATTACACCATTAAGCCATTTCCCTTTCGGGGTAGGCATGACTCACTCGGTAGGGGAAAGGACTAGTGTGTGGAAGGGATAGAGATTTTTCAGATTGATCTAGAATTCTCGTGCTATTTAAGTAAATAACACGTTCGTTCCGCAACACTGCTCCGACCCAGGTTGCTGACCAATCTTTCTAGCAATCACCCCAAGCGAAGAACCTCACGAAGTCGTTATGCAAGGTTCCCCACTTGGGTCCATTAGTGGCCAAGGTCTTTTGTTTCAGGCGTCATTCACTCTACTGACACTCTTTTTATTAACTATTTGCCGCCACACTTCCCTGTCCTGGCATATTTCTCTAGCTTCTTTTATGTCCATGCATTTTTTCATGCAGGCTCTCGTGTTTCTGTGACTTCTTATGTCTCTTCCAACTAGAGTCTCATTCACACATTCTAACCATTCTTTCCGCGGTCTACCTCTGGGTACGCTGCCATTTACTTTACCTTGATACACTTGTTTCGTTAGTCGTTCATTTGGCATTCTCTCAACATGTCCGAACAATCTTTACCGATTTCTTTCCCATGTGTCTACTAGCGTCTCTTCTGCACCACATTCTTTTAGAATTATCTCGTTACTTACTTTGTCCATCAGAGTTTCCCCGTATATTATGCACATGAATCTCATGTCAATTGCGTTAATTTTACTCTTATCTTTTTCTTGATGAGTCCATGTCTCGCTACCGTATAGTACTGTCGGTATAAATATGGAATTATGTATTGCCATTTTAGCTTTATTTGATATATTTTTACTTCTGATAAGGGGACCTGCTCTATCAATAACCTTCTTACCTTCATTTATTCGTCTATCTAATTCCTCATCTATTTTCCCGTCCCTAGTAAATAAGCTACCAACTTATACGAACTTATCAACTTGTTCAATTCTCTCATCATTTAATAAAATATTGCATAGTGTTTTCTCACTCTTTCCTTCGAACACCATAGTTTTTGTTTTATTTACGTTAATTTTGAGGCCAATGCTCTTCATGCTTGCATCTAGTTTATTCAACATTCTTTGTAAGTCTTCGATAGACTCTGCCATAACAACTTTATCATCTGCGAACGCTAACCCACGTACCCTTACTCTTTGGAGATCCACACCTTCTTCGTCGAAGAGAGCCATTCTTAAACACTTGTCCATAAATAATATAAATAACCATGAAGGCATAACGCATCCTTGTCTAACTCCTTGAATAATATCGAAACAGTCACTCAGTTTCCCATTCACTCTTACACTCGCTTTGCTACCTGTATATATTGTTTTTATAGCTTGTAGGATCCACCCATTGACTCCATACTCTTTCAGGATTTCCCAATGTTTACTTCTATCTACCTTGTCAAAAGCTTTTTCTAGGTCAACAAATGCACAGAAAACTTTTTTTCCTACTCTCAAACTTTTTTCTGTTATTTGCCTTAAGC
>NC_046662.1:143942521-143945353 GCF_010883055.1 Belonocnema kinseyi
GAAATTGGTTTGGAACATTATTCATTTGAAAAAAATAGCTATTGTGTTAAAGCTTTCCTGGAAAAATCTTTGTTTTGCTTCTATTAATGTTCTCATTTCTAGTGTGTTGAAACCTGTTTTATATCTGAAAAACCGCTTTATACCGGTTTATATTTAGAGACTTATATATTTGATTTATAAATGTCCTAGGAAAATTTCTTCTTTTGTGATAAAGTGTGTAAAAAAACCATTTTGATCATTACTATTCTTCACTTAATTCCCTGAATATAGTTTTCGAACACTTTTTGCATTATTTTGTGTTCAAAAATGTGTTTATTTAAAAAAAATATTATTTTAGGTTACTATTTAGGAAAAAATTATAAGAACAATGTTTTTTAACACAGAAATTAATGCTGGTGGCTGTAGAATATTGTTTTGACAAATAAACGAAATCGAAATTGTTTCTCTGGTAAAAATTACGTTAAAAATTATTTTTTTCTGGAGAAAATGTATCGATATACCACGGACAGTATATGGACAACTAATGGCATTTATTTGATAATTAGTTTCACTTACGAATTTTGCGTACGCACGTACGTACGTTTCACAGAAACTAGATAACATATAATGACAGATGAAATGAATTAGCCTTTGTGGTAACGTCT
This sequence comes from Belonocnema kinseyi, assembly GCF_010883055.1. Classification (NCBI taxonomy): domain Eukaryota; kingdom Metazoa; phylum Arthropoda; class Insecta; order Hymenoptera; family Cynipidae; genus Belonocnema; species Belonocnema kinseyi. Next base: position 143,943,166 of record NC_046662.1, read on the forward strand.
TACCTTGAAATTTTTATTTTTAAAAATTAATTGTTCTGTTTTCATTGCTTTGAATCTTGTACTTGACATTTTTTTCATATAAAACACCCATAACTTATGCAATGGTTTGTTTTTTAGAGAGGGAAAAACTTAGACCATTATATCAATGCCCTACATAAATCTGCAGATTATAGTAGGTTGTTTTCACAGCACTCATTCATTCGCACCTGAAAAACCGTTTTATACAAAATACCCTCCCCCCGCACTTAACCGATTTGTGTGACTAATAGAAAATATGTGTCTTTCGCGTAATTTCCATGAACAATGCGATTTAATGCATAAAACGGGAGTATTAACAGTAGGAGACCAAAAGCAACTTTTCGGGTTAACTTCAAACAACTCATTTTCTTATACTCTAATGATAGCAGGTACCACGACTCATTGGGGGAAATTTTCAGGTACTACATTCTCAGACCCTTTCGGCACTTGGGATTACGTTGTTGTCGAAGCAACTTATAAAATATCATTGCGAGATTATTACGCGACTATTGATTTAAATGATGATAAGATTCACTTAAGTTCGGGTGTAGTATGTACAGTGTCAGACACCACTTGTATCGATGTGGAAGGAGGCCAAACCTTTTGGAACCCATTACCAACTGAATCATGTAATTTTAAAAAATATTAATTATTATACTCCGGATTAGCAAATAAAATTTATGACAATACTACAAGAAACGAAATATTATATTCCCTGTTAACAGATGATATAACATTTATATTGGCATACAAGTCATTAATGCAGTAAAAAATATGGATATTTTTACATATGTCAATTCAAAATTTGTTTACCATACGTAGAAAGACACCTTCGCACAGAAGTAAAGCAACTTTACCGAGATGTTCTAACTGAAAAATGTAAATTCGAACAACAAGTAATTAAAAATTCACTAATTTTGGCTACTCAGGCACCCGACGAATTCGCTTATCACTTGATGAAAGGGCCGGGTTATATGGCAGTAGTAGCAGGGGAAGTAGTCCATATAGTTCAATGTGTTCAATTCGTAGTTGTTTTTCGAGAAACTAAAGAATGCTATATGCAACTCCCAGTATTCAAAGGAAATCGAACATTTTTTCTAACGCCACGTACCCATATTATTTCAAATACAGGCACTCAAATAAGTTGTAACACATTTGTTCCATCAATGTATTTCTTTGGTGAAAAATGGTTTAAAATGTTACCCAATCCTATTGAAGGGCCAACACCTAATGTTATGATGCCCAAAACACAGCTCACATGGGAATACACAAATCCCCCATCTTTGGCCACAAGTGGCATATATTCACAAGCCGATCTAGATAAATTAAGAGATCATATTATGTTTCATGCATAGAAACCTATGGTTCTAAATACCTTAACAAGGGGAGTAATACCTCTTGGATGAAGACACAATCGGCAGGATCGCTCAATCAGCATGGGGAAAATTCTGAACTATTTTTACAAACTTTGGTACAGCTAGTGCAGGATTAATAGGAATAATAATCATATTTAGAGGAATAAAATTAATTGCAGATACCTTAATCCACGGTTACACTCTACATAAAATATTCAGCTGGTCATTATATCTTTTAGGAGCCTTTTGGGATTCCGTGACTAATTTATTGTTACATCTAGGAAAGCGACCACCTGCTAATGGACCAAATACCATAGAATCACAGGAACCCATAGCATCAGCACCACATGCACACATAGAAGCACAGAGCACTCCATTGAACATCTCTCGCTATCTTGACTCCAATACAGGTAAAGAAGAAGCTATCCCACTCACTACAGAAGCTACTCTATATCCTCATTCACAACTCAAGGAAGCTCGTAGTACAATTAACTACTCAATTCAACTTTAAACTTTCCTCAGCATGTCGCATGAATCCTATACAACTCTTTTGAATAATTCTCTTCAACAAAAAGGAGAACCTCCTCTAGAATACAAGTTATCAATTGCCTTAGATTCCAACAATGAATATCATAAGTGAGTCCAATTGCAGTATCAAGTGTATGTAGTTATTAGTACTGGAAAAGATGAAGTTTTAGTCAAACAAAATGCAACACGAAGTCTATTAATGGCAGTGACAGATGGTACAGAATATAAATTAGAGCCATTTCGACCTTCCTTCAGTAGCGAAATATGCGAAAAATTGCAAGGACTAT
>NC_046662.1:143945453-143949397 GCF_010883055.1 Belonocnema kinseyi
CGAAAAATTTTGCTGCTATAAAAGTAATTCATTTAATATCAAATAGAGGTCTCCTTAATTCAACTTACGAAGGAATTTTAGCGAACTCACTTCAAAACTTTCCTATTTCTGTGCATGACTCGATAAGTCAGGGCCATCTGGGAAAAGTTATAAAAAATGTTTGTAAATGTGGATTCAGGCCCCCAAATCAATATCATAAACGTTAATTAAAATTCCGTACTGCAGGTATAAAACTTCAATGGAGCACTATTACGAAGAAGTTACCTACACCCCAAGATATCCAAGGAAATTAACCAGATCTAACTCCATGGGAATTCTAAATCACGTGAAAATTCTCAAGAATTTCACTATCAAATATGGATTACCAATGCCACAAACGATAACCTATCCAGATTAACATTCGCAATCGCATCGTTTTTTCTCGCGCAAGCCTCTACTTTAGAACACCTTTTAATTCAAAGCGGTAAAACAAAAGAGGTAGCCATAAATAAAGCAGCATTAGGACTCCTTAAATTATTGATACAAAATTACGATCTTTGTGATAAAGATGACGCAGAAACATATCCAAAGAAGATCAAGACAAAAGATCAGGACGTTCAAACTGATCCCAGACCCAAATTGGTTCCATGGGAAAATTTTTGCCATTACTGTAATACCCAAATACATTCTACAAAAGAATGTCTTAGGAATATCATAAAAAAGGTTCATAAAACAACGCGAATCTCGCCCCCTACTCAGTAACGAAATTCTCAATTTCTGAATCGACTTCTTCGACCATTCTCGAAACAAACTCCTAGACCACTCAATTATAAAAACATTATTTTATAATAACTTTTGTTTTCTTTTTACAGGCTTCCGAGAAGCACAATGAATTCAAAACTTCAACTTTCACCTGGTATCTTCTTGATATTATTTCTAGTTATCCCATCTGATGCGACAACCTCGTACATCGATTTTATTTTTTCGAACTCATTAGACGTTTATCTTAAGCCTATTATCGATATTCAAATCTTCTCTGAAGAATATCAATTTTTGTCCTATCTAGACGTGTTCAAACTATATAATTTTAAATATCAAATAATTGAAAACTATACTAAACTCATCGTAGGATGTACGGAGAGATCTGACGTTTGCAATGCGAGTAGTCATAAAATTAATATCAAGTCAGTGACTTATCTTCTTCAAGCAATTTCATTTCTTTCTAATAAAACGTATAATATTAATAGTACTTCAATGAAAAATGATCCATTTTTAGAAAAAGTTCAGAAGACGTTTGAAAAATAAGAAGAACATCAAGAAATTCCTCTTTATTTACACGAAGACAATTTATTTCTTATCCCTAACCAGATCTCTCCAAAGATAAAAATTTTTTCTAAAATCATGTCCAGGGTCGAAGACTTTAACGAGCAAATCGGGTTTAATGTCAAGTTGAATAATCATGCCTTTGAAAATCTAACAATAGATTTAGAATAGGCTATTGAATCCTATGCCTATCTTTTACGACAACTCCTAGAAGCCCTCACGCATACAGTTACAAATTCATGGCACCCTCTACTCTTTCCCAACTCTTTCCTTAATTTCAAACTAAACCTCCCGACTTCTTTTTTCTTTAACATTCTGCGGTTTCAAAAATTAATCACTTTATTGTAAAAAACTATTTAGTTTTCATGTTAACTATTCCTGTACCTACTTCAGATAAATTCCATGTATTCAAGCCGCATGCATTTCCTATTTTCTTCGACATTAATAACAAGCACACTTTGTCAATTCACCATAAACCTCAAATTTCTTACCTTTCCCTTTCATCAAATAATGCAAACTATTTTATAGCAGACAAACAGTTTATTAAATCATGCTATGAAACTGACATTGGAAACTTTTGCTATGCCAATTATTCAATAGTCAACACTAGAGAAAATCCTCTCTGTGAAATATCATAAAGCCAAAACCTATAATTGTCAATTCTTTGTAAATATTAACAAATATTACTTCTGGAGTCCATTACAAACTCATTATGGCTGGCTCTATTCAACCTTTTTTCCAAAACGATTTCAATTATATTGCCCTGAAAAACCAGCCGTTTTCATTTATATTCAAAACAACGGAATACTAAAGTTGAATCCAGACTGTAAAGTAACGCCTAAAATAACATCTTATTATCCAAATAAAAATGTCAAAATATTGGATACTTCAATAAATCAACTCTTTCCCTTTCCTCCGTCAGTTCTTAGCTATACAACTATTCAATGCAACAACCCCAGTTACTTAAAAGAATACCTTATCATTTTGAGCAATTATGCCGGAAATAAAACACATAACTTCATTGAGTTTGACGGACAAGCGTACGGTTCTCAGTCTTAAATGTGTGCTATATTTAATAGGTTAACTCGATTCTAACCTACAGATGAATCTAACCTAACCGAACCTAATGAAATTTTGCTTAACGCAACACAACTTAACTTAAGTGTTCCCGTTGTAACACAATAAAATTCATTTCATTGTACTACAGGTGATTAAAGATTTAGACGCCCATTACTCATTTGAAGAAACTTAGAACTGCAAGTAGAATTGACCCCATTTCAATTAACCTGACAATGTTTGTATCAAATAAAATGTAGAACTGTGACTTAAACATGCAAATGAATAAGTGTTTTATTCAAAAATTTTTTCTCTCTGCTTTTCTTAGACTTGAGGGATATATTTATACTATCACAGGCGAATTATGCTGCCAACAAGCGGTAACGAAACTCCAGACATTTACTGCTATTATTGTCAAAATATGAAAGTATGCAAGAACAGGGTTGCCAGCGTAATCGGTTAGGTTAGGTCAGGTTTTGTTAGGTTAGGATAGGTTAAACCTCTATGTAGGTTAAGCCGAAGCTGAATGAAATGGTACCGCAAACACAACGGGACAACACAATCAGTTTAATTGTGTTTCGTGAGGTTAAGTTAGGTCAGGATAGGTTAGATTTATATCTAAGTTAGGCTCCAGTTGACCCATTCGATGTAGCACACATTTGCTACTGGGAAAATATGCTTCCAGAGCTTTACGTGTAGTTCAATAAATTTCTGTTAATTCAGGTTAGGTGAGGTCAGGTTCTGTTGGGTGAAGTTACGTTAAATAAGTTGATATCAGGCAATGGTTGATCCTTCACAGTTTTGACATGTTTTTGAATTGAAAATTTGCGTCACTGGCATTATTTTGAAATTTATTTGCCTCAGTGCATGATTTTTTGTTATTTTTTGATCACGTCATGGCTAAACCATGACGTGATGGGTGATTTTTGATACCGAATTTGAATTCAGCTCCCCAAAATCCATAGGAATACGTGTGTGTTGTTACCAGATCCGCAAACTTTTTTTTTGTGTGGCTGTGTTATAGGCGAACTTTTTGTGAAATCGATGGTGGTCGAATTCTTGGAAAGGAATTCTTTAAACCCTATTTATTATTCATTAAATATGTATTTAGCAGTAAAATTTGTCTGGTGTGATGGGGATTGAATAACTAAGTAGGAAAATATTGATAGTGTTAAAGTTTTTCATTGTACAGGTCAGGCATACTAAGTGCATAGTTGCATGGTGTGGTTCTTATAATATGAGATACCTGTGGTTTTTATAAGCCTGTGGCTGCGCGGGGGAATTGGTTACAAAAGTGTTTGTGACTACTGCAAAAACTAAATATATCTAAATAGCAGTAAATTTATACTTCGGAAACATAGAATGAAACTTTTCATTAAAAATAACACTTTTTTTGCATTTTATTAGCTATTTCCTGGGGTATCTCATATTATGAGAATAGTTTGACGAGTTTGGAAAAAGCACTTTTTTACATTTTTTGTATTTTCAGGAAAAAAAATTTTTAATAAAACTTTTTTTGAGCTTCTTATGACAAACTAAATTTCCATTAAAATGACCTATATTACTTTTAAATTCAGTACATAGAA
>NC_046662.1:143949497-143950912 GCF_010883055.1 Belonocnema kinseyi
GATGCATGCTTTTGTTCATGTGCATAACCTTTCTTGTCCCGATATCAAGAGATGTGAGCTCGTTCTTCGTCCATGGAACTACTCCAAATGAATAGAGTAGTAACGCGACGGCAAGCATGTTCGTTGCGGATACTTTGTTCCTCGCCGACAGTTCGGAACACCAAATCTGTTGGATGAGACGTTTGTATCTGCTTCGGAGAGTATCCTTTATAGACGTCACATCCTGAATGCGGCTCTGTGGCACGCCCAGGTATGTATAAGTCTCTCCAGCGCAAAGATATCGTATGGCGCTTCTATCAACGAGCTCAGAATCTTCAGGGATTCCATTAAGTTTTCTCGCTTCAAATAAACCTTGGCGCATTTGTCTAACCCAAATTCCATTCTAATTTCCTTAGTATATCGTTCGACAATCCCCAGAGCTAGATGCAGTTGCTCTCTGTTTTTAGCATAGATCTTAAGATCGTCCATGTAAAATACATGAGTGACCTTGTACTTTCGATCTGCAGGTTTGCCGCACAAGTACCCGTCGGAAAGGCGAAGTGCTAGACATAGTGGCAATAATGTAAGGCAAAAGAGGAGTGGGCTCATAGTGTCGCCCTGAAAGACACCTCTCTGAAACGTGACCTTGTTAGTTGTCACACGATTTTTGCCAGATGAGATAGTAAATCTGGTTTTCTAAAGCGGCATCAATCTCTCTATGCATCCAACTATTTGCGGATGAACCTTTAAGATTTCCAAAGGACATATGATAAGTCTATTGGATGTAGAATCGAAAGCTTTCCGATAATCAATCCAGGCCATCGATAGGTCACGCTGGTAGAATGCTGCATCTTTGCAGACACATCTATCGATGAGCAGGTTCTCCCGACATCCGGCTACGCCTTTCTTTGAGGCCTCGTTGTTCATACATTTCTTGCCACACAGGTTCAATTGCCCGAACAATCCTATCATTTAGGATAGCTGTGAATATCTTATAATGGGTGTTCAGACAAGCTATTGGTCTGTAGTTCTTCGGGTCAGCTAAGTTGCCTATTTTCGGCAGGAGTATTGTACGCCCTTCCACCAACCACTCTGGAATCGGTTCGTCCGACTTCAAATATGAGGTGAAAATACGGGCCAAATGCTGATGGGTTGAAGAAAACTTCTTCCACCAGAAGGTTTTGATACAATCTGGTCCCGGTGCGGAATAGTTCTTCATCCCTCTTAATACTCTTTTCACCTCCTCGGTAGTGATGGGTGGGCAATCTTTATCAGGTGTTATAAGGGCAACACATAACTCCTTGAAGCTATTTATATTTTCTGAGTCTTCGTCTAGTCTATGCTGAACTTCGTTGACTTCTCTCCAAAATACTTCGACCTCCTCTGGTTTGGGTGGGTGTTCGACAGTAACTGGAGGGTCTTGGAAGAGTCGAGAT